>NC_043702.1:47451401-47456906 GCF_006229205.1 Suricata suricatta
CACATCAGATTTGTATTCTGCATCTGTATCTCAGATATCATTAAATGTGTCCTAAAATGTTGCCATCTGAACGTGATCCATTACACAATTACAAAAATCAAGGTTATGCAATTAAAGTTCTCATGCATTTTCATTTCGCTAAAATTCAAATTTATCATTCAACCCCTAAAAGGTATTTTTAAAAGGCTAATAGTTTCTTCTTGTTTCAAACATACTATCTTACACTTCCCATAGTCGGGAATCCAACATGAGTATTACTGCACTAAATTCAAGGTGTCTGCAGGGTCATGTTTCTTCTGGAGACTCTGGGGAAGAACCCATTGTTTTCTGAAGCTTTTGGAGGCTTCCTGCATTTCTTGGCTCACGACCCCTCCTGTTTTCAAAGCAGGAATGGCCAGTTGGGTCTTTCTCACATCACATCACTCTGACCTCTGCTCTCTTCACATCTCCTCTCACTCTGACTCTCCATCCGCCTTCTCCACACTGAAAGGACCTTTGCCATTACCGTGAACACAAATGAGTAATCCAAAATAATCTCTTCATCTCCTGATTTCCAGCATAATCACAGCTACCAAATCCCTTTTGTCATGTAAGGTAAGAAACTCACACATTCCAAGGAGTGTCATGTGAACGACTTTGTGGAGCTGTTATTCTGCACACCACCAAAAGGCATATATGTTTTCCTTATAATTGTGGAGAACTTCTCACCCTGCCTTCCACACTCTCACTTAATAGCAGGTAATCATTATTACTTATGCAGTGTGCATCCTCCCAGACCATTTTTGATACTACCCACATATAAATAGGTAGACACCGACATCATGGGATCATTCATCCTGTTATTGAACTTGAGCTTTCCCTTCAAATATGTTTCATGAATATTGTTCAGAGTTGTTTTTTTAAACAGCCTTACCATAGGTTTACATGTAAATGCATTTTTAACTTGATGATTACTGCCAAATTATTCACAAAAACTGTTGCAAAATTTAGACACAGGCTTACTGTGTTGAGAGTATTCTTTTCTTTCCAATCTTTTGTGAATATTGGACATTATAATTTTTTACAATATTCATCAAATTGAAAAACATATTGTTTAGTAATTTTAACCAATTCCATGATCACTACTGAATCTAAGCCTCTCTTTATAGATATTGTGATTTAAAAAATACAAAAATCTAGAAGGTAAGGAAACGAACCATATAATGGGATGGAGAGGCTTACCAGAAATTAAAACCTGTTTTAAAAATGGTTTGTATAATGCATATAATCCATATAATGTATTCAGTTTGCTTTTCTATTATAGTTTCTAAAGAGGTAGCTTAAACTATTGATTATATATTTTTCTTTTCTTACAGACACATTAAATGCTATAAATTCCTAGACCAATGTCATCAAACAAGTTTCCTAATTATTCTCTAAGACATATTTGATATTTTATGTACCCTCTCATATCTACTAAGTTAAAACATGAAATATTTCATGATTAAGTCTATGATGTTCCAAATAATGCATTTTTTAAGTTTTATGAATTTTAGGATAAAATTACTTCCACTTTTATTTATTTATTTTTAAATGTTTATTTTTTGAGAGGGAGAGAGACAGAGACAGCACGAGCAGGGGTGGGGCAGAGGGGAGACACTGAATCCAAAGCAGGCTGCAGGCTCTGAGCTGTCAGCACAGAGCCTGATGCAGGGCTTGAATCCATGAACTGTGAGACCATGACCTGAGCTGAGGTCGGATGCTTAGCTGCCTGAGTGCCACTCGTTCCACTTTTAAAGGTGATTTATAGACTCTAAATGTTATCCCAAATACACCAGCATTTATTTTAAATACTGAATAAGCTCCTCTTAGTAAGAGACTTTATAGCATTTATTATTTTTCACTAACTTGTATTTCCATTCCAGTTTTCCCATAGAATTACAGTGATGATAATTCATTTTATGTCTGGAATTCTCTTATTCATCTGTCACTGATACTTCTTTAAATAAAAAATATGCATATAAATATTTATTTTTTAAACTTTTCCATTAAAACTGTGTGTGTTTAGCATGTTCTTTCTTTCTACCTACAAGACATGCGCCAGTATTATTTTGCATATTTTCTGCCTTAATCCTTGCATTATACACTTATTCAAATAGCCCTGGTTATTTTATTAAAGAATGATAGTAGAAAGCAAATTCCGAATGTGGGTATGCTACGTGAATGAAAGGACATCCTTGCCTCTTTCCTGATCTTGGCGGGAAAGTCCCTAGTTTGTTATCATTAAATGTAATGTTAGTTATAGGGTTTTTTGTAGCTATTACTTAAATTGGTAAGTTAACTGTAGTTTGATAAGAGTTTTTACCATGGATTCATGGTATAATTTCTTTTTTAAATGTTTGGTAGCATTTAGCAGTGAAGTCATTTGGGCCTGGAGCTTCCTTTATTGGAAGGCCATTAATTATTCACTTGATGCCTAGAGGTTCAGAGTGTTTTTTAGTGAAAGATTGTGAATTTGGTAGATTGTGTCTTATCAAGGAATTGGTCCATTTCATTTATGTTACCAAGTTTGTGGGCATCCACTTATTTATAATATCCCTTTTAACATCTACATGATCAGTTGTGGTGGACCTTCTTTCATTTCTTATATTAGTTATTTTCACCTTCTCTCTTTTTTCTTTGATAGCCCCATTCGTGGTTTATCAATATTACTGATCTTTTAAAAGGATCAGCTTTTGGAGTCACTTATTCTGTTTAGATTTCCCATTTTAAATTTATTTGTTTTCTACTCTAATATTTATGATCTTTTCTTCTGCCTACTTTAGATTCAATTTGCTTTTCTATTTCTCGTTTTCAGGGAAGAAAGCTTAGACTGTTGATTATATGTTTTTCTTTCCTATCATACACATTAAATGCTATGAATTTTCCTCTAAACACTTGCTTTAGCTGCATCCCATACAGTTGTATTTTTTGACTATTTGTATTTCCAAAACATTTAAAAAATTTCTTCAGATCTATTCTTTGACCTATATACTAAATAGGAGTTTGTGGTTTAATCTCAAAGTGTTCGGGGATATGCCATTTCTCTTTCTGTTATTTATTTTTAGTCAATTTTATTATGCTTCGAGAGAATACTTTGTATGATTTCTATCCTGTTATATATGGTATGGTGTGTTTCATGGTCTGTTTTACAATGATGGTTGACTTGTGTACTCCTAAAACCCATATTTTAAAATCCTACCCTGGTACTTAAGAATGCTACCTTACTTAGAAATAGAGTTGTTGCAGATGTAATTAATTAAGTTGACATGAGGTCATTATGGTGGGCCTGATACAATATGACTGGTGTCTTTTAAAATAGGGTCATTTGGAAACCATGGACACAGAGAGGTCATTATGTGAAGATAAAGGCAAAGGATCAGGGTGACACTTTCAAACCAGAAAATGTCAAGATTACCAGTAAATCACCAGATGCTTAGAAAGTGGGAAGTAACAGATTCTTCCTTACAGCAATCAGAAGGAAGAAACTCTACTGACACTTTTTTCCCCAACGTTTATTTGTTTAAGTAATCTCTATACCTCATGGGATGTGATACTCATGACCCTGAAATCAAGAGTCACATGCTTTTTTGACTGAGCCAGCCAGGTGCTCAGTCTGCTGACCCCTTGATCTTGGGTTTCTTACCTCTAGATCTTTGAGAAAATAAATTATTGTTTATGTTAACTAGTTTGTGGTACTTTTTTTAAAACAGTATTCCTAGCAAATCAAATCATTTGTTGAATATTTCAAGGGAATGGAGAAGAATGTACATGAAATGTATTGTGAATATAAATAGATCCAGTTAGTTGATGTTTAGTGTAGTTTAATTTTATAATATTCAGTTGTACAATCTATCAAATACTGATAGAGGGATGCTGAGGATTTCAAATGAAGAGTGAATTTTCCTATTTTTCTTTGAAGTTTCATCAGCTTTTACCTCATATATTTTGATACTTGTGTTTAGGCACATGCATGGTAATAACTATTAAGTTATTTGGAAAAATTATTTCTTTTTAGTATGTAAGGTCTAGTATTATCTTCTGAATTAATGTATAAGATAGGGATTTATTATTTTTGTTTCTTTGTTTCTTTTTAGCCACTATTATTTATTTAGCCACTATTATTTATTAGCCAACACTATCTGTTAAATAACCTCATGCTAACATTATTTCTTTCCTTACTCTTATCTCTTTCAATGATTTATTTATTGATTTATCCAAAACCATTATACAAACCATTTTTAAAACAGGTTTTAATTTCTGGGAAGTCTCTCCATCCCATTATATGGTTCATTTCCTTACCTTCTAGATTTTTGTATTTTTTAAATTGCAATATCTATAAAGAGAGGCTTAGATTCAGTAGTGATCATGGAAATGTCGGTTAAAATTACTAAACAACATGTTTTTCAATTTGATGAATATTGTAAAAAATTATAATGTCCAATATTCACAAAAGATTGGAAAGAAAAGAATACTCTCAACACAGTAAGCCTGTGTCTAAATTTTGCAACAGTTTTTGTGAATAATTTGGCAGTAATCATCAAGTTAAAAATGCATTTACATGTAAACCTATGGTAAGGCTGTTTAAAAAAACAACTCTGAACAATATTCATGAAACATATTTGAAGGGAAAGCTCAAGTTCAATAACAGGATGAATGATCCCATGATGTCGGTGTCTACCTATTTATATGTGGGTAGTATCAAAAATGGTCTGGGAGGATGCACACTGCATAAGTAATAATGATTACCTGCTATTAAGTGAGAGTGTGGAAGGCAGGGTGAGAAGTTCTCCACAATTATAAGGAAAACATATATGCCTTTTGGTGGTGTGCAGAATAACAGCTCCACAAAGTCGTTCACATGACACTCCTTGGAATGTGTGAGTTTCTTACCTTACATGACAAAAGGGATTTGGTAGCTGTGATTATGCTGGAAATCAGGAGATGAAGAGATTATTTTGGATTACTCATTTGTGTTCACGGTAATGGCAAAGGTCCTTTCAGTGTGGAGAAGGCGGATGGAGAGTCAGAGTGAGAGGAGATGTGAAGAGAGCAGAGGTCAGAGTGATGTGATGTGAGAAAGACCCAACTGGCCATTCCTGCTTTGAAAACAGGAGGGGTCGTGAGCCAAGAAATGCAGGAAGCCTCCAAAAGCTTCAGAAAACAATGGGTTCTTCCCCAGAGTCTCCAGAAGAAACATGACCCTGCAGACACCTTGAATTTAGTGCAGTAATACTCATGTTGGATTCCCGACTATGGGAAGTGTAAGATAGTATGTTTGAAACAAGAAGAAACTATTAGCCTTTTAAAAATACCTTTTAGGGGTTGAATGATAAATTTGAATTTTAGCGAAATGAAAATGCATGAGAACTTTAATTGCATAACCTTGATTTTTGTAATTGTGTAATGGATCACGTTCAGATGGCAACATTTTAGGACACATTTAATGATATCTGAGATACAGATGCAGAATACAAATCTGATGTG
>NC_043702.1:47457006-47544526 GCF_006229205.1 Suricata suricatta
AAGAAACTATTAGCCTTTTAAAAATACCTTTTAGGGGTTGAATGATAAATTTGAATTTTAGCGAAATGAAAATGCATGAGAACTTTAATTGCATAACCTTGATTTTTGTAATTGTGTAATGGATCACGTTCAGATGGCAACATTTTAGGACACATTTAATGATATCTGAGATACAGATGCAGAATACAAATCTGATGTGCTTGTTGTGTCTAAAGATTAAGAATTATATGAATTTACACACACACACATACATACATACATATAAAACACTTAAAATGAAAAGAAGAAATATGGAAATTATTCCTTCTTCACTCTTCAACTAATTTTAGAAATCATGGTTAGATATATTTCAAAAGAAAAACTTTTTGAGAGAGTTATATTTGCAGTTAGTTCATTCTACTATTAGCTCTCGAGTTAACTTGGATTTTTTTCTTTTTTCCTCCATGATCTTTAAAATCTCTAATCTTAAAATTAGAACACTCTCTGATTATTAAGAATCACCTCACAGATAAAAGAAAAATGCTCCAATTATCTTCTGGGAATGAGTTTTCATACTACATGCACATCAATTTTTCTCAAGAGGAGACATACCTATTTCAAGACTTCTTTTAAAATTACAACTTAGGCAGCTCTTATTTGTGTCAAAATTGTTTAGTCTGCCTGAATTGCCCCAAGAAAAAATATGCTAAAGAGACTTAAAAAAGGAAAACTTCTTGTTATTCAACTCATATGTTCCTCCTGAGATTTTTTTTAAACACATCTATTTTAAGAACCTGTGGGGAAATTTACATTTTATTCAGGGTTGTTGTAAACAACAAATATAAAAAGAGATTCAAATAAAGTTGCTGAAGCAGGAGTGTGTTGAATTACTCCAGTAATTCTTTAGTGTCTATTTATATATGTTTCTAATATTTCCTCTGAAACATTTACAGAGAAAAGAAAGAGAATGCTAGAAGCATGATCTAGTGGTCCACTCATAACAACATGTTCTAACAGATAAATTGTTGTAACACAAATAGGAGTAGAAATATATCTTAACTTTATAGACCGGCACACGCCCTAATAATAAATGGTTAAATAATCTATCAATTAGCAAACCACCCTTATAATAAATATGCATTTAACCACTAGGTTGCAGCCCATAGTAGATTTTATTTCATGCTGTAATTAAAAGAATGGAGGTACATAGTTGCTATAGAATGGAGCCTAAGCATTGTCTAAGCACATTACATATATATGCATATACACATGTAGTCATATACATACATATGTACTCATATACTTAATGTACCTGTACTCATGTATATGTGTACACTCATATATATAACATACATAATATAACATATAATACATAATATATAATGCTGCTTATGTACTTAATACATATGTGTACATTATAATGCATACATAGTTCATAGAACTTATTTTTGTATATCTGGGAAAGTTGCTGTAGTGGCATCTGAAGATTGAAGAAACTTAGATCACTGTAAACCTGAGCAAAAAAAGAGTAATAATAAACCCTTGTCAGTAGATTTGGGGACACAGGTAGGGGTTTTATCACACCACTTACTTATCGACTAACATACTCAATGATATTGTTTCACAAATGATCCATGACTTATTCCATTTAGTAATATAAATCAAATTGCATGTGAGCATAGGGTTGTGTTTGGATATAAAACATCATATTTTTAATAATAGCTCTTTATGTAGACAGTTTAACATTAATTTTCTTTTCAATATCATCAAATAATGCTGGCAGTGAATGTCTGTGTACTCTGAACTAGACTAAAATCGGTATCTCATTTGATTTAGGCCATATGTATCCTGAGAAGACATGAAACAACTGGACTTTAATATGTACATACCTATATCACCTAGTTGTCATCTTACTGAGAAAAAATACATCATTTTAATGCAGTGTAATAAATTTTGAATATGAAATCAGCCTATGTGGAAAGACCTCTTAGAGATCAAAGATATCATGCAAGAGACACATTTTTGTTTTTAGGGGTAAGTGCTTGAAGACTTGTAAGTAATGTATACTATTTATTATTGAATTCAAATTATATTGCATTTTATTTTCCCTCATAGGATGAACTGAACTAACAGATATTATTTAAAATACAGCCCCTTAGAATTAAAACTAAATGTAAATATTCTCACCAAGGGAGAAAAAATAATAGATCTAACAACAAATATTCTAATCATTACCACACAGAGCTATCTTTATCATTCACTGCTAAATATACAGATTCCCTAAAGTTTCACTGAAAATTATCTTCTGTACCTTCCTTCCTGTTTTCAGTTTTGAGTCATCTATTTTCTCATAATTCAAAAGCTCATAAAAAGATTATACAGTGAACAAAACTAAAATATTCTGCTTTTGAGGTCCTAGGTAATCTTCAAATTCATAACAGAGACAGAAGTTTGAAAGCCTCATCTTTTGCTTGTAAGAATTGAGCATTTCAAGAAAATAAAATGATTTTAAGATTAAAAAGGCTAAAGTCTAGAAGGAAACAAATCCAAAGTTATGCAAGAAATACTCAACGGGAAAGAGGCTAGAGGAAGAGCGAGCTAATCTCACCCAGCAGTGTCCACTGTGCTTGTTTCAGCTGTCCGTGTGGAGGAAGTCTTTCCTCCGGGGGGCTAAGTGGGGCTCACCTTACAGGATAAAGATGTGCAGATTAAAGTGTGCATAGTTGGCATCTGGTGGTTAGCTTCTACCAAAGCAAGCTCCAAGTTTTTAATGTCCCAGTAAGAGTGTATGACACTCTCAATAGTCCACAGTGTACATGTCCTGTGAGATGGAGGTATACCAGCACTCCTCATTTTCAGATATGGAAGCCTTCATTTTAACATTCCCACGTTCTTCCATGTTTATTCACAGAACTGATACACTTTGGTCTGCTGTTCTTAATTACATCAAATAGATAAGCCCTCCTCTGCAATGGTCCAGAACTCCCGACACCTCAAACTTTACTATGCTAATATCTTCACCTGGGGATCTTGTTAAAATACAAATTCTGATTCAACAAAATTATAGTGCAGTCTGAGATTCTGTCTTTCCAGCAAGCTTCCAGGTGATGACAGTATCATCAGTCCAAAGTCCATACTTTGAGTTGGAAGGTTATAAACATCTTAATCCAAAATGTATATCAGACTCATATAAATTAAACATTGCCCAGGCTTTCACACACGGTTGCCAAAGAGATTTTGTTTTAATGGGTCTGCAGTAGGAACCAGACATCAATATTTCTTTAAAATTTCTCTGGCAGATTGGGCAAGAACACTAAGATAAGGAGTTAAAGAAGGGGAAAAAATCCAACATCTGCTATTAGGTGAGACTGAAAAGATACCAGTGGAAATAAAACTCTTCTGCTAAACCAATAATTGTCAATGTAAAACATAACCTGTAAACCGACAAACAACACACTGCAGTCTCTCTAACTTTTGATTCACAGAAAATGAATAACATTTGTTATTTTTATGCTTATATCATATTTGTACCCATAATCAGTTTTTGGCTTTAATAAATATTAGTAAAATCCAAGGTTCTTTGAAAATAAGTTGTCCTGGGATGACATGTAGATTTTTCTAAATCTCTCATATTCATAAGTCCAAATATATGATCAAATAACCAGGAAACCTTTACCAAATTGTAAATGTGTGTGTGTGTGTGTGTGTGTGTGTGTGTTTTCCTTCACACTGACATGTAAGTGATACATAATGTAACTCTAAAGCAAGACTTTTTAATGGAAATTTCAATTATTACTTTTATCTTAATGCTATGATTTAGTGAGAAAACATTTGACATAAAGGAATATTTTTAACAGCATAAACTACAAATAACAATCTGGAGGATTCTTACCTTTACTTCTATCAAAGGACTTTAAATAAAGCATTGAATCCTTTCATTAAGAATCATTTTAGAATTGATTGATTTAATACTTACAAGTGATTATATATTTGAGGGGTATCTTTGAATATAGAATTTAAAGACATTTACCAGGTTCTTTATTCTATATCGCTACACTACATAAAACTACTATTGCCAGATAAGAATTTAGCCTACTTTATATTACCACCAAAGTGGGGCACCTGAGTGGTTCAGTTGGTTAAGTATCTGAATTACACACAGGTCACGATTTTGCAGTTCAGGAGTTCAAACCCCATGTCAGACTCTGAGCTTACCACTCAGAGCCTGGAGCCTGCTATGAATTCTGTGTCTCCCTCTCTCTCTCTGCCCCTTCTCTACTTGTGCTCTGTCTCTCTCAAAAATAAATAAACATTGAAAATAATTTTGTAAATGAATTACCACCAAAGAAATCAATTCACCATAATCCCACACAATAATCAACTGCACTTAATTCTCTAGAATTTCATCTTTTTGTGTATTTCAAATATGTTTCATTTAGCCTAGTTTGACCTTAACAAAAAAAAAGACTTACCAGTTTTAAAACTAATCAGAAATATTAATGATGTTGTGAAGTTGTCTTTTAAGTATTTGTTCCTTATAGAATAATTTTAGCCTCAACTGAAATATACATATATTCTTATCTCTATTTTATTGCTCAGGATCTGTCTCTAATTCTGAACAATACAACCATTCCCTGTTAACGTATTCTATTATCTCCCTACTGCATATCTCTAAGTCAAACAATCTACTGCTCTTCTCTAGCCATGGGTTGGAATATAACTCAAGTTCTATGTCAGACAACAATCCTCAGGATTTTTGTTTTCAGATGCATGGTCTATTTGATTACTTTTTCATGCTTAATTGCTATAGATCTCTTTATATTGAAAAGTTTACTCTTGACAGTACCAAAACCATGGCACTTCCCTCAAGAGGCCACTGTTTACCACAAAAGTCTTTCCCAAGCCAACTCATGTTCTTGAACTCCTAAGTTTATGTCTTACCTGACCCATCATTTCATTTCTCTCATTAGATAAATAGATGATAGATACTCATTTGATAAAACACACTTTTATTCAAGCAATCATCCATTATTGAAATTCACTATAATTATACTAACTACATAGAAATTCATTTTCAGGATTCTATAATCAAGAACCAATGAGTGCACTAAAACTACAAGTGTATGGGGGCATCATTTTACCTATTTTGTTTCTTTCCAGTTAAAATACTCTAAGACTTGTCAACCATGTAACATGAAGAGTGTGCCTGAGAGTGACTCAAATAAAGTTTGAAATAGGAATTGATTACAAGGATCTATTTTTTTGTATGCAATTTAAAATTATTTATCTATATCTATCTGTCTATAGCTTTATCTCTATATTAAATATATAATATTTAAATTATATATGTACATATATATATGGAGAGAGAGAGAGTTTGATTTATATTTTGGTGCTTTTTAAACTGCTGTCCCAATAATACTATGATATGTCATTGCAACTGTCAAGCCCTCTTTACCATTTGAATTGGAGAAATTTCATGATGTCTCTGAATCTCAGCTTTCATGGTAAACTTGTTTTCTTTCAAATGCTTTAAGAGAAAAATAATTCATCACAATGATTTCTCAAATATGTATGATTTTGATAGAAAATCTGGAAAATATACAATAGCTTTAGCTACATTTCTGAAGTAATTATATATCACCATAGAAAGGCAAAATCTAAGATACTAAAGACCTCCAATTCTAGATATGCAATACATATCAAGTGACTTTGAGATCTCAGTAGAAAATGACATGAGAATAAAGATTTTTGTCTTTTTGAAGAAATAAGAGAAACAGAAAAACAGTCTATTTAAAGTATTGTAACTAATAAAATACCTAACAAAATCTTTACTTTTTATAACTCATTTTATTTCATTAAAATGAGTCTAAAGATGTAACTAGATTCAATATCTCAAATTTGTGCAAACCTGGTGTTTCAACTAAGATTGCTTAAACAAGTATGTGACTATCAATACAAAGAATCAAAATTGTTTTTAATATTTAATTATAAAAATTTTCCAACATACAGCCTAATTTAAGAAGTTTACATGGGGTGCCTGGGTGACTCAATCTGTTTGGCATCATGTTCTTGATTTTGGTTCAGGTCATGAGCTCAAGGTCTTGTCAGTGAACCCTGTGCCTTCGTGATCCTGTCCCTCCCACTTGTTTCTCTCTCTCTCAAGAAAAGGTTAATTGTACTTATTTTTTAAATATATATAGAGAGAAAGTTAAGTGACCTCTGGGTGACTCAGTTGGCTGGGCATCTGACTGTTGACTTTGGCTCAGGTCACAAGCTCACAGATTGTGAGATCGAGCCTCGAGTCCCAAGTTGAGCTCTGCACTATCAGAGGTTCTCTCTCCCTCCCTCTTTCCCTACCCATCCCTCAAAATAAATAAACTTTAAAAAAGTTTACAGTGAACACATTGTATATATATTCATCACTGTTAAATTTTACTTTAATATTTGCCCTATCAAATATTAAACTATCTACCTATCCATCTACCAATTTACCATATATTTATAAGTTTCAAAGTATCAGTAATCTCCTCCCCTACTAAATACTTTAGCATGGATATCATTAACTAGAAATCTTGAAACATTAGTTTTTTTTTCCTTTTGATATAAAATGTATATACAATGAAATGCAAAATTTCACTAAGTTTTTGCAAACACATTTGGCTATGTAATCCCTAGTCTATATTATGGTATAAAATATTACAATAAATTCAGAAAAGCACTTCATGTCCTTCCAACATAGTCCTCCTCTTATTCTCCGGAAATAAATACCATTTTGATATGTCTTTTTTACCACTGGTTAGTTTTGGTTATTTTAGAAAGTCCTCTCTTTTGAATCATTATAGTATAAAGCTCATTGTGAAAAGATTCTTTCATTCAACATTATGTTTCAAAGAATTGTCCATGGTTTTGTACATATCATTATTTCATTCCTTTCTATTCCTGAGTATTATTCAATTTTATGAATAGACTACAGTTTGTAAATTCACTTCTCTATTGAGGATCACATGGACTGCCTCTAGTTTTTGGCTATCATAAGTAAAAACTGCTAGAGACATTTATGCACAAGGCTATTTTCTGTATACATATTTCCATTTCTCTAGGGTAAATACCTAGAAGTGGAACTGTTGGGTAAAAGGAAATAAAAAAAAAGTGTTTCTGATTCTACACCAACTCAAGGAAAAAGTTGTTTCTCATCTCTGTTCCTAGTCACACCAACGCTTCTGACACCAAATGTGTGGGGATTTTTCCTCCCTCACATTAAGGAATTATATAACTCTGAATACAGATTGAAGATATTCAATTCAATTTGCTTGTGACATTCTCTACTTGAACTTTGTATCAGATCCCATGAGTTAAGGACCTGGTCTTACAGGATTACGTCTCCCTTCAGTTTCAGAAACCCTTCTGGTTGTCGCCTGTGCTTCTGACTTCAAGCAATGCATTCTCATGACTCCTTCTTCAGGTTCAATAACTTGTTGGAACAGCTCACAGCGCTCAGGAAAACAATTTACTTCCTAGATCACTGTGTTATTATAAAAAAGATACAATTCAGGAACAGCTTCATGGAAGAAATGCATTGGGTAAGGTGTGTGAGAAGGGTTGGGGAGCTTCCCTGCTCTTTCTGGGTGTTTCGCTTTCCCCGCACCTCTGGAAATTTCTCTGAACCCCTTCAGGTAGGATTTTTTGGAGGTTTCATAATGTAGCCACAATTCATTAAATCATTGGCTGTTAGTGATTAAATCAACCTCTAACTCCTCCTCTCTCCCCAGTGGCCTGGGGATGTTGCTGAAAATTCAAGCCTTCTAATCAATGGGTAGGTTCTTCTGCCAACAGATCTCATCCTTGAGGATTCTCTAAAACTCATCTTGTATCATAAACTCAGGTTGGCAGGAGTTTGTTATGAACATCAAAATACCTTTTTGGAGCTTTGTATGAGGAATTGAGATAAAGATCAAATATATATTTTTTACAATTAATCAGAATATCACATTGGGTCATGGGATGGTGGATGATTAGTTTTACAAGAAAATGTCAACATTTCTTTTTCCCAAAAGTATGCACCATTGTACATCCCCATGAAATGTGTCTGAGAATTCAGATTGCTGTGTCCTTGGGAACAGCAGGTATTAAGGGTCTCTTTAAATTTTCAGTTTAAGTCATTTTCGTGGCATGCAGTTGTATCTCACTGGTTTTAAATTACAACTCCCTTAGGACTGTTTCTGTTGAGATTTTTTTTTTTCAAATTCTTATTAGCTATGCATTTCTAAAGTGTCTACTCACATATTTTTTTCATATTTTTCCAGTTTTTAAAAATTAAGTTTTGCAAATTCTCTATATGTCCTGGATACCAGTACTTGCTCAGATATGTGTTTGCAACTATTTTCTCCCAGACTGTGCTTTACATATTCATATTCCTGATGATATATTTTAATGAATGAAATTATTTCTTTTAATGAAGTATAGTTAATCAGTTTTTATGCTTATCTCTTTCTGTGACTTGTTTTTAAATTTTCTGTATAAGCCAAGTCACTAAAATAGTTTCTTATATTTTACTTTAGTATTTAGTCCTTTTATTTTATGTGTAAGTCTATGGATCAGTGTGAATTGTGTGTGTGTGTGTGTGTGTGTGTGTGTGTGTGTGTGTAGAGTAGGAGACATCTTCCTATAGGGTTAGTCCGTGAGCTATCCTCAGATCATGATAAGTGATGTATGACATAATGAAGACAGATGTTCTTAAGGAGCAAGTGTGCTTACCCACCCTCTCTTTTCCTTCCTACCATCTTGATGCTGTGAACATTATGGTATTTAAAGACACTCTGAATATGGTGGAGTCATGCTATATAATGAAACTGAATTCCTAAATCATCCCTTAGAAGAGTACATTGCCAATCTGGAATTTCTTTGAATAAGAAATAAAGTTAGATCATGTCTGAGTCATTATATCTGTTTGGGTTTGTTCATTATAGCAATTAGTATTACTCTAATGTACCTTGATTCTGTTTCAATTCCTTTCCTCAGGGGTGGGAATTGATGATTGTGTATGGCTCATATCACAACACCTATGTCAAAGGTCGTATCTTATTGCTAGCATAAGATAGATAAATTAAAATAGTATTATCTTAAAGTTCTTGTCACAACTTTATGTAAATTCATAAGGTAACTCCTGATAATATTTCTTGGAGGCTGAGGCAGGGGACCTTTAGGTTGACTATATGTCAAGAGTTTAGCTCAGCTACTCCATAAAATTGCCACCTTAGTGTCCAATTTGTTTGGCCAAGTAGATTGTAACTACCCTAAACTGACTCTAGTTCCTTGTGCAAACCTATGACTTTGCAGCCCATACAGTCACGAGTATAAGTTCCTAATATGACTTCCAAAAAGTTATCACAATCAATAATCCCCCAAGCCTCCCAAGGTCTACCTCTTAGATAAGATCCTTATGGGGCTTACCAAAACCCCACTCTTATAGTATGAATGGACCAATCTAGCCTTAGCCCAGGTACCCTAAAGTATTCCACCCAGTGATTATAAATAAAGCCATGTGTCCTAAGTCCTATTGTCTCTCTGTTGTTTACTCTGCCTTAAAGTGAACCCTTAAGGCATGCCAGCTACCTCCCCTAGCAGTTGTAATACATTTTTCTTCTTTTAAATATTTTTAATGTTTATTTTTGAGAGAGAGAGAGAGAGAGACAGAGACAGAAACAGAGAGTGAGGGAGACACAGAATCTGAAGCAGGATCCAGGATCTGAGCTGTCAGCACAGAGCCGGATGCAGGGCTTGAACCCAACAACTATGAGATCATGACCGGAGCTGAAGGCAGTCACTTAATCAACTCAGCCACCCAGGTGCCCCATAAGTGCCTCTATTTCAGTTTTCTTGTGGTCTGTTGTTGAAACAAAGATCATCTGGCACCACCTTGTGCTCCACTTAACAAGTCTTAATTTGACAAATTCACAACACTGTGGCAATGATACCATTGGTTATCCTCTCTCCCTGGTGGGAAAAATATTATGGCATTGGAGAAATTATGCTACGTTACCCCTTTAATCAATATTCCCTCCCAAATGTCAGAATAAGCACAGTATGCAAAGTGTAATCTGCTGTTAAAACCTGTAATCATAAAATTAAACATTCTATACCAAGTAATCTCAGCCTAACTAATAATGTTGTACTTACTATTACATGAATTCTGAAACAGCATGTTTTCTAAAGTCATTAGTTCCATAGGATGCTAATAGTTATGTGAGAAAAAAAAATTAAAGACTTTTTTAAAATTAAGGAATAGTGATTTAGGCTGGTATGTTGACTCTTTCTGATTATATTTTCTCAGGCATGCTTAAAATTATTCCCAGAGGCAGGGAACGCACAGAAAATGACAGTGAGAATAATCAAGAAAACATATGGTCCAGGTCAGGTCCTTCTTGACCTATCTGTGAAAAGCTCATATACTACATTTTCATTAATGCTTCCTTCCAATCTCAAAATGTTAATTTCTCTGTGTCAATGTCCAATATGCTTTCTTTTCTTAATAGTATTTACCACAATTTAAGGCCATTTATTCACTTATTTATGTCTTTTTTTCCTCCAGTAGAATGAAAGTTGAGTTAGAGAAAGAACCATATCTATCATGTATGCAACTGTATACTGACTGTCACCACCTTCTCTGTTCTCATGCTTATCTTATTCCAACTTTTTCCAATACGTACACTTATTCAGGTGGACATCCTGACTCCCTAAATTAAGTCTTATCAAGAGTAGTGAAGACTTAATGGTATTGGGAAACCTGGACAGCCCCATGCAAAAGAATTAAACCTTATCTTACACTGTACGTGATAATTGAAATTTAAGATCCGAAATCATAAAGCTTCATCTTGGTCTTAGCAACAAAGTCTTTTGGATAAAAGAACAAAAGCACAAGTGACAAAAGCAAAAATAAACAAGCCGTACTATATAAGACTAAAAGCTTTGTTTAGAAAAAAATCAACAAAATAACCCAGAAAATGGGAGAAAGCATTTGAAAACCATATATCTGATAACAGGATAATATCTAAATATATAAGAAACACATACAATTCAATAACAAACAATAACAACAACATAGCCCAGTTTTAAAAAATGTGTAAAGGGGGCACCTGGGTGGCTCAGTTGGTTAACTGTCCAGCATCAGCTCAGGTCATGATCTCATTCATGGTTTGTAAGGTTGAGCCCCACATTGGGCTCTGTGCTGACTTGAAGGGACATTTCTCCAGAGAAGACATATAATTGGCTTAACATTACTAAGCATCAGGAGAATGCAAATCAAAACCAGAATGGGATATCACCTCACACCTATTAGAATGATGGCTATTGTCGGGGCACCTAGGTGGCTCAGTTTGAGTTTCTGACTCCTGATTTTGTTTCAAATCATTATCTTACAGTTTGTGAGATTGAGGCCCATGACCAGCTCCATGCTGACAGCACAGAACCTGCTTGGGATTCTCTCTCTCCTCTTTCTGCCCCTTACCCACTTACATGCACACTCTCTCTAAAAAAAAAAAAATATTAAAAAAAGAACCATATCTATCATCAAAAAGTCATGATTTAATCAGTGTTGGAGAAGGTCAGGAGAAAAGGAACTCCTATACACTATTAGTGGTGTATTGGTAATGCAGACTGTCACTATGGAAACTGTGCAATCACATGGAAAACAGTATGGAGGCTCCAAAAATAATTAAAATACAACTCCATAAGATCTAGTAATCCCTCTTCTAAGTGTATACCTAAATAAAATGAAGTAAGTACCTCAAAGAGATAGCTGTACCCCATGTTTCTTATAGCGTAATTCACAAAGTCAAGCCATGGAAACAATCTGTTTCTGTCAGCAAATAAATGGGTTTTTATAATTAATAAATTAGTCATAAAAAAGGAAGGAAATCTTATCAATAGTAACAATGTGGATGGACCTAGAGGACATTATGCTAGGTGAAATATACCACACACGGAAAGACAAATACTTTATGATCTCACTTAAATGTGGAATCTACTAAACTTGAACTCACGAAGCAGAGAGTAAAATGGTGGCTCCCAGGGGTTAGAGGGCATGGGAACTAGATACATGTTGGTCAAAGGTACAAAGTGTCAGTTATAAGAAAATTCAGACCTGGGGATCTAAAGCACGACATGATGATTATATTTAGTAATACTGCATTATCGATGTGTAAAAAAAAGTGATGTTACATCTGTCAAACCTATTACAATTCCTCCTTGGGTGAACTCAGTCTCATGTATTGATATGATTTTATTCATTGGTTCCACAACTGCATCTCTGCCACCTCACTCCTCCCCTCTGTACTCATGTCCAATGGTTAGTTGATATTTCCACATAAATGTCAAAACTAAAAGAATAAACCTTTATCTTTCCTTCAGTTTCACATTCCTGAAACAAATCATGTCCATGTGTTTTCTAAGATATAGCCTAAATCTAATATTTTTAAAAATAATCATCCCCTAATCCAAGTTCAAGGTACATTATCTTACCCCTGTAATAATACAAGTCTCCTCGTTCGTCTTCCTGGTCCTAGTCTTGCCCTACCCATGATTAAGAGATTAATTTTCCCAGAGCAGTCACTGTCCTGCAAAGTATAGATCACAGTCTCACTTCCTTATTTGTATATATATTAAATTTATATTTAGTTGAAAATGTTTGGACAAATTAAGGAGTATTAGTAATTTGTTTTATAGTGTTTATTTATTTATTTTTAGAGACAGAGAGAAAGAGAGTGTGGGTGCACAAGCAGGGGAGGGGCAGAGAAAGAGGTAGAGAGAGAGAGAATCCCAAGCAGGTATGCGCTGTCAATGGTGAGCCTGATGCAGGGCTCAAATTCATGAACTGTGAGATCATGACTTGAGCCTAAATCAAGAGTTGGATGCTTAACTGACTGAGCTATCCAGGAGCCCCTAGTAATTTATTAGGAGTCATTGCCAGTGGAGTCAAAAATAGAAATGAAATAGAAAGAAAATTGAGAACATACAAACTAATATGATGAAATTTACTGGTGAAGGAATGAAGGAAAACAGTGATGTTTTGAAAGAAAAGAGGGTGGGGAGGAATATAAATTGAACATTTTCATAAGTGGTAGATAAAGAGGTATTTAAAGTGAGAGACTGAAGTTTTAAGAGAGAGAGGAGGTGAGTTAGTGAGGAAGGTCCCAGATGAGACAGGAGATGGTGGATTCTATTATGTCTATCTTATCACTTTGTGGACAATTTATAAGTTATTTAAAGGGAGAAAACTAAAGTTTATAATCGTTTTTTTGTTATGGGGAAAAACAGATACGGAGGTAGAATAAGAATTTGCTAGTATTTTTCTGCTCAATTTAAGTAAATTTTTAAACCTCCCGACTTCTAAATCCAATTAAATGCAAAAAAAATGGGTTTATACAAGTGGCATAAAATTCACATAAATAGATTATAAATGTTATACTGACCCATAAAGTAAACTTAGTATAAGACACCAATGTCAATTAAATACTGCAGTGGGAGAAGCGTGTGGACTCAGAGAAGGCCCCAAAACCACTTAAAACAACAACAACACATGTTTGGCCAGGAAAATACTGAGGACAGGCTCTATTAGCTATAGCATTAAAACAAACACTTCTTTCCAAAAAATCAAGATAAACAAAATAAGCATAAATTATACTGTAATGTTTTATTTTGTAAGGAGAATGAACCTCTGGTTGATTAAAATAATCTTCTGTTTTCTCTCTTCTAAAATCACAATGCTTTATGTGACTAAAGGGAGAGAGGTTATTGCAATATCATGGGATATTAATTGATCTCTCTTAACCTCTGTGTAGAGTTTCAAAGTAAACCTTGGAGTGTTTTATACTGCGGACGTGAACAAAATATAATACTATTGTTGAGCATGCCACACACATTTAAACCATACTTGTCTGAAAAGAGAGAATATAATTTTACTTTAAAGTTTTATACTATTCTTTGTGTATTGACAAAAATTCTTGTAAATTCAATAGCCTTTTCTTATTAACTTCAGAAAAGAGATGTCATTTTAATGATTCCAGTGTAGTCTGAATTTCACACCTGCGGTATAATATATGCATTCAAATATAATTACCTTTTTAATAATTACCCCATCAAGTATTTGATGTTTCTAAATTTTATTTTAAATGTGTGTGTAACAGTTTTCAAAATAAGAAATTCTCTACTAATAAGTCTTACATTAAAAGTTCCTCTAACTACTACTTTTGGCATTGAAGTATTGTTGATTTAGGGGCTCTAATCAAATTTGCCTCATTATCTAGTTGACCTTTATTAAAAGTTTAATAAAAAATAATATTTTAACAGGAAGGATATTTTCCTACACTTGATTTTAATTTCACATATTTTTTGCTACAGAGATTTCTTTACTGCATTAATTTGAGAATAGAGATACTGTATTATAGCCATGAAATTTAATTTGATAAGTCTATGTATATGATAAAAATAAAATGTAATGCACCATATCTTTTATTTAATGTAAAAATAAGCATTGTAAGTTACCTCATCTAAGCAGGGGTCTTGTTAGCACTATCTTTATCATTTACATTTTCTACAGCACTTGCTAACCACTGATTCTAGATACTATTATTCATGTTCCAAAATAAATAATTTTTTAAAGGTTTTCAATTTTAAAGGGAATAAGTCCTAAAAATATTTTCATTTGTGGAGAAATATCTCATTGAAAATATTTTCTTCATAGAAGTGTGTTTTTGGCATGATAAAATAGTCTCTAAAATTAATACATGTGATTAAATATGACTTTTTCAAAACCAAAGAGTTTAAAATGAGAACTAATACAAAAAACATGAATATAATCAGTTATCATGTTCTCATCCTACCTTCTAATTTAAACCTCTAGCACATAACACTTCACTTGCTGGAATGCCTCCAAAATATATCAAATATCTGACTCATCTGATCCCCTCCATTGGTCTTAATCTCTAATATCTCTCATCTAGATTAATTTGAGATATTCAAAGAATTTTCTCTTGTTTACCTTTACCTACCCTCCAAACCTACCCACATGTAGTCTGGTCTCAATAAAGCAGTCAGAGTAATGCTTTTAAATCTAAATTGATCTTGCCACCTCTGTGCTCAAAACCCTGTATGGACACAAATTTATTTTGAAATTAAAGCAAATATTCTTTAGATAACAAACTAGATTACATAACTAACTAGATTACATACTAATTAGATTACATAATCTAGTTTCTCATGAATTTGCTATTGTATCTATGTGAGACTGTGCGCTCCCTGTTCCAGACATACTAACATCCTTGTATCTCAAATCAACCAGATAACACTCCAACTTTTAGAGAGTTGCTGTATCTATTAGCTCTTTTAGAAGTGTTCTTCCCTTAGACTTTGTTTAGATATTGTCTAATTCAATTTGTGCTATAATCACAAAAATGCCAGAGATTTGATGGCTTATAAACTATAAATTTGTTTTCTTACAGTTTTGGAGCTGGGAGGTCTGAAAATAAGATGTCAGTAGATTTGACATCTGATGAAAGCCAGTTGTCCAGTTCAGAGACAGCCATCTCGATGTGCCCTCAAATGGTCCCAAAGGGCTAGCTAGCTTGGTAGGGTCTCTTTTTCAAGGTCACCAGCCCCATACATGAGGACTCCATTCCCATGACTACCTCCAAAGGCCATACCTCTCAATACCATCACACTGGGGTTAGAATTTCAACATACAAATTAGGGGATGGAGAGACACAAACATACAGTCTATTGCAACTGTCATGCCACTTCCATCTGACCTCCCTCAAGTGCCATTAAATGAGATCTAATGTGGGATTGGGGAAGATGGCAGAGCATCATGGAAGCTATCAGCCTGTCTTCCACTTGAAGCACAGCTAGATAGCACCAAACCATTTTGCATACCTAGGAAATTCATCAAAGGATTAACACAACAATATGCAGAACTTGAGCCACAGAACTTGCCAGGTATGCAGTACAAAGAGGTGAACTGAGGGACAGAAAATCTTGGAGGGTAGGGAGCTGTTTATGAGAAGAGACAACAGAGAAAGGGCAAGGGGGTGAGAGTGGTGCACCAGGATATGCAGGATAAACTTTCGTCAAAAGTAGATAGAGTGAAAGAAAATAAGTGAAAACACTCACAAGAGACCAAACAAGAAATCTATTTCCCAAAATTATTGATGGAGAGAAAGGAGAGAGTTTCAATACTATTAGCATTCTGTAAACAGTAGAGCATAAAGTCTGAAATTCAAGAGCTCAGTACTTGGCGGTGCTCTGGTGAGGAAAAAAGGCCAGTTCCCAGGAGCGGTCAGTGGGGTCTGAGGAGTCCATGTTCCACATGGGGAGAAGTGGTTCCCCTGCTTGGAGAGCTTTTGGTAGAGGCCATACGGCCTCCCAAAAGGCAAAGGTCCCAGCAGATCCTGGAGAACAGCCATGTTTGCGCTTATCAGGAAAAAGGTGCCAGAGTATGGTGAATACCTGGCACCGCTGTGTGTTGTCAATTGCCACAATCTCAAACCCTGTCACTGCACAATCACATGAAAGTTTTCTGGGGCAAGCAGGCTCCCAGCCATTGCTCAGCAACACCCTCCCCAGAGAGTCTCCGTGGGTCCAAGCCACAGGATTCTCTGAAGTGAGGGGTTTGGAAACACAGCCCCATCTGAGATAAAACTCTGGAGAGAGGGAGGTGCCATCTGGCAGGCTGATGGTGTGGACATGGACAGGGTAGAGGCAGGGAGCATACAGAGGCCTGAGACAAGGGAGGGGTGCTTGATGGCAGGTCAGTGAGAGCACAAAGTTCCTATGCCAAAGAGACTAGGGAGCTGGGTGAAGCCATTTCCTTCTCTCCTACACACCTGAATACACTGATCCACCCTAATAAGCAGCTACATTTAGTGGAGACTGAAGTCATTACAACAA
This sequence comes from Suricata suricatta, assembly GCF_006229205.1. Lineage (NCBI taxonomy): Eukaryota > Metazoa > Chordata > Mammalia > Carnivora > Herpestidae > Suricata > Suricata suricatta. The sequence continues at coordinate 47,473,927 of NC_043702.1, forward strand.
GCCCTGCCCAACTGCACACTCCAAGCACAACCCCTAGAAGACCAGCACAAGTCTCTCCACCTGTTTAGTGTGTGGACTACAGAATGCTTCATAGTTTCAGTTCCAGGGGAAACTGGATGTAACTTCATTCAGGTTTCATTCTGTTTTCTGGTTCATTTATTTGATTTTTGCTTGTTTTTTTTTCTCCTGTCTTTGTTTAAATAGTTTTTTCCCCTCCTTTCTTTTTCTTGGATGCAGAAAGAGAAAAATATATTTTATTTTAAATTATTCTTTAATTTTAAATTATTTTTACAATGTTTTTATTTTTTTGTAAATTTTATTCAATTTACTTTATTTCATTTTATTCTATTTTATTATATATATTTTTAAATTTTTAAATGTTTTCTACCTTTTTCCCTTTTTTCTATTCTTTCCCCTTTTTCTCTATTCTATCAAGCTTCTTTCAACAACCACACCAAAACACACCCAGCATCTAGCTTCCTTTATTCGATTTTTTATTTTGTTTTTAATTTTTAAAATTTTAATTGTTTATTTTATTATTTATTTTTCTTCCTCCAAAATGATAAAACAAAGGAATTCATCCCAAAAGAACACAAAGAAATGACAGCCAGGGTCTTAACACAGATATAAACTAGATGTCAGAACTAAAATTTAGAACCACAATTATATTAGTTGGGGATGAAAAAAACATAGTATCCTTTTCTGTGGAGTTAAAAGAAGTAAAATCTAGTCAGAATGAAATTTAAAATTCTATAACTGAGATTCATTCTTGAATGGATGCTACAGAGGCAAGGATGGATGAAGCAGAGTAGCAAATAATTATTACAGAAACAAAAGTTTATAGAATAATGAAGCAGAAAAAAAAGAGGGAAACAAAGGCAAAAAATCACAATAAAAGGCTTAGAGACTTCAATGACTTATTAAAAAGGAATAACATCTGAATCATAGGAATCACAGAAGATGAAGAGAGAGAAAACGGGGAAGAAGGGTTATGTGAGCAAATTTTAGTGGAAAATATTCCTAATATGGAGGACAGATATATCAAAATCCAAGAAGCACAAAGAACTCTGACCATCACCAAGGCATATCATAGTCAAATTCACAAAATACACAGACAAAGAAAGAATTATGAAAGCAGCAAGGGAAAAAACGTCCTTAACAGATAAGGGAAGACAGATCAGTTTTGCAGCAGACCTATTCACAGAAACTTGGCAGGCCAAAAAGGAGTGCAAGATATATTCAACATGCTGAATCTGAAAAATATGCAGCCAATAATCATTTATCCAGCAAGATGTCATTAAAATAGAAGGAGAGAAAAAGAGTTTCCCAGACAAACAAAAACTAAAGGAGTTCACGACCACTAAATCAGCCTGCAAGAAATTTTAAGGAAGACTCTTTGAAGAAAAGATGAAACAATACAAAAAAGACCAAAAGCAACAAAGACTAGAAAAGACCAGTAAATTTCACCAGAAACCCCAATTCCATGGGCAATACAATGACACTAAAGTCATAATTTTAAGTACTCACTCTAAATGTCAATGGACTAAACACTCCATTCAAAAGACAAGGGGTATCAGTATGGTTAGGAACACCATCTATATACTGATTACAAAAGACCCATTTTAAACCTAAAGACACCTTCAGATTAAAAATAAGGGGATGGAGAATCATCTATCACACTGATGGTCACCAAAAGAAAGCGGGTGTAGCCATACTTACATAAGACTAACTAGATTTTATAATAAAGACTGTAACAAGAGATGAAAAAGAACATTATATCATAATTAAGGAGTCTATCCAAACAGAAAATGTAACAACTGTAAACATTTATGCTCCCAACATTGGGGTACTCAAATATGTAAATCAATTAATCACAAACATAAAAAAACTCATTAATAATAATACCATAAGAGTAGGGGACTTCAACACCCCACAATGGAAAGAATGATCATGTTAGAATATCAACAAGGAAACAATGGCTTTGAGTGATACACTGGACCAGATGGAACTAACAAATATATTCAGCATATTTCATCCTAAAGCAATGGAATACACATTCTTCTCAAATGCACATGGAACATTCTCCAGAGTAGATCACTTACTGGGACACAAATCAGCCCTCAACAAGTATAAAAGAACTGAGATCATACCTTGCATATTTTCAGAACATAACACTATGAAACTCGAAATGAGCCATAAGAAAAAAGTTAGAAAGACCATAAATATTTGGACATTAAAGAAAATCCTATTAAAGATTGAGTAGGTTAACCAGAAATTAAAGAGGAAAATAAAAAGTACCTGGAAGCCAATGAAAATGAAAACACAACAGCCCAAAACCTCTGGGATGCAGGAAAGGTGGTCATAACATTACATCTAAAAGAACTGGAGAAAGAAAAGCAAATAAAGCTCAAATCCAGCAGAAGAAGGGAAATGATAATCATTAGAGCAGAAATGAATGCTATTGAAACAAACAAATAAAAAAACACAGTAAAACAGATCGATGAAATCAGGAACTGCTTCTTTGATAGAATTAACAAAACTATTAACTTCCCAGGCCAGATTGATTTAAAGAAAAGATCCAAATAAATAAAATCATGAATGAAAGAAGAGTGATCACAACCAACACCACAGAAATACAGACAACAATAGAGAATATTCTGAGCAATTATATAACAACAAATTAGGTAATCTGGAAGAAATGGACAGATTCTTAGCAACATATATACTACCAAAACTGAATGAGAAGAAATAGAAATTTGAACAGACACATAATCTGCAAAGAATCAGTAATCAAAAATCTCCCAAAAAAACAAGAGTCCAGGGCCAAATCATTTTCCAGGGTAATTCTACCATACATTTAAAAAAGAATTAACACTTATTCTTTTGAAGCTGTTTCAAAAAAAAAAAAAGAAAAGAAAAGAAAAGAAAAGAAAGAAATGAACAATAACTTCCAAACTCTTTCTATGAGGCCAGTGACACCTTGATACCCAAACTAGACAAGTACTTCACCAAAAGGAGAAACACAGACCAATTTCCCTGATGTACATGGATGCAAAAACTCTCAATAAAATACTAGCTAACCAGATCTAACAATACATTAAAAAGAATTATTCACTATCATCAATTTACACCTGGGATACAGGGCTGGTTCAATATCCACAAATCAATCAATGTGACACATCACATTAATAAAAAGAAAGGATAAGGACCACATATTCCTCTCAACAGAGGCAAAGAAAGTATCTGACAAAATACAGCATCCTTTCTTGATAAAAACCCTCAAGAAAGTAGGGATAGAAGGATTGTACCTTAAGATCATAAAAAGCCAGATATGAAAGACTCACCACAAATATCCACAATGGGGAAAAACTGAGAGCCTTCCTCCTAAGGTCAGGAACAAGACAAGGATGTCCACTTTCACCACTGTTATTCAACGTACTGTTGGAAATCTCAGCAATCAGGCAACAAAACAAAATAGAGGGCAACCAAATCAGCAAGGAGAAAGTCAAACCTATACTCTTCCCAGACAACATGATACTCTATGTGGAAAACTTAGAAGACTAAAAAAAAAAAAAAAACAAACAAAAAAACAAAAAAACAAACAAACAAAAAAAACACCTGCAAGAACTTATCCATGAATTCAGCAAAGTCGCAGGATATAAAATCAATGTTAAGAAATAAATTACATTTCTATACAAATCATGAAGAAGCAGAAAGATAAATCAAAGACTTGATCCCATTTATAATTGTAGCAAAAACCATAAAATACCTAGGAATAAATCTAACCAAATAGGTGAAATAGTGTATAGATACACTAAAAACTATAGAAAGTTTATAAAAAGACTTAAAGAAGACTTGAAAAATTGCAAAAATATTCAATGCTCAGGGATCAGAAGAACAAATATTGTTAAAATGTCAGTACACTCCAAAGCTGAATATATTGAATATACACATTCAGTTCAATCTCTGCCAAAAATAACACCAGAATTCTTTACAGAGCTAGACTAAATAATCCCAAAATTTGTATGGAACCAGAAGAGACCCCAAATAGCCAAAGCTATCCTGAAAAAGAAAACCAAAGCTGGAGGTATCACAATCCTCGACTTGAAACTGTATTACAAAACTGTAATCATCAAGACAGTATGGTATTGGCACATACATCAATGGAATAGATTACAGAACCCAGAAAAGGACCCACAAACATATGGCCAACTAGTCTTTGACAAAACAGAATAGAATATCCAATGGAAAAATGAGTCTCTTCAGCAAATGATGTTGGAAACACTGGACAGTGACATATAGAAGAATGAACCTGGATCACGTTCTTACACCATACACAGAAATAAATTTGACACAGATGAAAGACCTAAACGTAAGATAGGAAGTCATCAAGATCCAAGAGGAGAACATAGGCAGCAACCTCTTTGGCCTTGGCCACAGCAACATCTTACTTGCCATGTCTCCAGAGGCAAGGGAAACAAAAGCAAATATGAACTATTGGGGTCTCATTAAGATAAAATCTTTCCACCCAGTGAAGGAAACAATACTCAACACTGAAAGATAACTGATGGAGTGGGAGAAGAGATTTGCAAATGACTTATTAGATCAAGGGCTAGTATCCAAAATCTATAAATAACTTATCAAACTCAATACCCAAAACAAAACAAAACTAATCCAGTGAAGAAATGGATTTCCAAAGAAGACATCAAGATGGCAAACAGACACATAGAAAGATGCTCAACATCCTTCACTATCAGGGAAATACAAATCAAAACCACAATTAGGTACCACTTTACACTTGTAAAAATGGCTAAAATTAACAACTCAGGCACGGACAGATGTTGGTGAGGATGTGGAGGAAGAGGAGCCCTTTTGTACTCCTGGTGAGAATGCAACCTGCTGCAACCATTCTGAAAAATAACGTGGAGGTTCCTCAAAAAAAATAAAAATAGACTATTTACCCATCAATTGCGCTACTTACTAGGCATTAACCCAAAGGATATACACAGAAGTGCTGTTTCAAAGGGGCACATCCCACCCAAATGTTTATGGTGGTGTTATCACAAATAGCCAAAGTATGGAAAGAGTCCAAATGTCCATTGAGTGGTGAATGGATGAAAAAGACACACACACACACACACACACAAATGCACACACATGCACACACGCAAACATGCACACAACAGAATATTACTCAGCAATCAAAAAGAATGAAATCTTGCCATTTGCAACAATGTGGATAGAACTAGAATATATTATGCTAAGCAAAATAATTCAAAGACAAATATCACATGACTTCACTCATACACGGGATTTAACTTACAAAACAGATAAACACAAGGGAAGGGAAGCAAAAATAATATAAACACAGAGAGGAAGACAAACAATAAGAGACTCTTAAATACAGAGAACAAACTGAGGGTTGCTAGAGGGGTGTTAGGCGCGGGGCTGGCCTAAATGGGCGAGGGACAATAAGGGATACGCTGGCTGGGATGAACCCTGGGTGGTATCTGGAGCGATGAACCACCAAATTCTGTTCTGGAATCAGTATTTCAGCACATGTTAGCTAACTAGGATGCAAATTAAAATAATAATAATAATAATAATATAGAAAAATTAATAATAAAATAAGTAGATGAGATCTACTCTAATTACACATTTAAATACTGCAAACAGGTCATCCTCTGCCCTTAGTGTCCTCTTTCCTTCCTTCACTTTTACTTTTCTTCCTATGAATTAGCGCCTGCTACAGTGTTTTCCAGTTTTATTACTCTGTCTGCCTTGTCCTACCAGAATGTAGAATACATGAAAGAAGAAAATTTGGGTCTTATTTCCTTACTGACATATTGAAAATATTTAGAAAAGTAAATGACATTACGAAAAAGCTGAAAATATGAGAGTTCAAATAATCTACCAAATTAAATTTCCATTTTAATTTTTTGACTTGCCTTTATATAACAATGATTTGGTTGTTTCTATCATGTAAAATTTAAAACTCACATTTAATGTGTACATTGAACACTACCTGAAGAGAAAACTTTGTTTTAATTAATCAGGTTACCCATTTAGTAAGAAGTTGCATCATGTAGTAAAGTCTGGTTATGGAGTAATTTTGGAGTACAGAAAAGATGAGGCATAGCCACTTGCTGGAAAATAATGATGTAGGATTAACATATACACTTGAAAACACCCATCTACCATCACCAAGGTAAGTAGTTAAGATTGTTTCTTTTTCCAGACACATGTAGCGGATAGGCTGTAATTTGTTTTATGTTTAACTCTTGAAATTCCCATTCAGTGTTTGGCTTACTATTTTTTACATGTATAAAATATTTTATTTTTTATGGAGAATCAAATATAATATTTGATCAAAATTTTATTGAAATACAGTTGACATAATTTCAGGTATACAATACAGAGATTTGACAATTTTCTACATTATACAATGCTCACCACTATAAGTATAGTCATCATAAAATGTTATTACAATATTATTGACTATATTCCCTATGATGTACTTTTCATTCCTATGACTTATTTTTTTATAACTGGAAGTTTGTACCTCTTATTCTGCTTGACTTATTTAGCTCATCTTCCTTCTCCTTTGAAAACTACCAGTTTGTTCTCTATATTTATGAGTCTGTTTCTGGTTTTTTTTTTGATTTTTGATTCCACATGAAGCAAAATCATATTGATGAAAGAATTGAAGATGACACAAATGGAGAGATATACTATGTTCATAAATTAGAAGAATATTATTAAAATGTGCATACTACCCAGAGCACACTACAGATCCAATGACCATAGTTATTTATTATAACTTAAATAACAGAAAATAAGAATATTTCCTTTTTCATGACAATGATTACCTTTATTTCTGAAAAAGGACTATAATAGCACTTACTTTAGGGGAATATATTGAGGATAAAATTAGATCATGCAAACTAAACATTTAACAATGTTCCTGACATAGGTGAATGTTAAAATTTGGGGGCTTTTATTATTTTTTATCATTAAATCTATTCACCTCCAAAAAATAAAGTTAACAGAAATGCTTTATCCCATCCTGTTTGAAGTGTTTTCCATAAATGTCATATAATAATTTTTTAACTTATAGTTAGCAAGACAATAAAAGTTAAATTATATTAATTAATCCTCTTAGGAGAAAAAAGTTAATTTTTTTATAATTGACTGTCCAATGTAATTATCATTATTTACAATGTAAGGAAGCATGTTTGAGATGTATAAAATTCAATGTTATCTTCAAAGATAATCATATGATATCATTTGTGTTTCATCACTGACTATATTTTGGTAACAAGCAATTAAGTGGAGGAATGTATTTGTACATAGGATTACACAAACAGCTCTCTTATAGAATTTGTATTAGTCTCAAGTTGTTAGTGAAATAAGCTGAGGATTATGGGTATATATTGGAGATAATTTGAAATTTACATAAAATTTAACTGTCTTTAAATTTCCTGAAATAGGTTAATAATAAAGGCAAAAGCTAATAACATAGGCAAAAGGTAAAAATGTAAAATGTTAGCACATAATGAATTATTAAAAATATTTTTGTTTGATCTCCTCAACAAATGTTGGGAAAACTGGACAGCAATATATAAAAGAATTAAACTGGTCTAAGGGCAACTGAGTGACTTATGGGGCACTCGAATGGCTCAGTCAGTTGAGCGTCCAACTCTTGATTTCTGCTCAGGTCATGATTCCAGGGTCATGGGCCAGACCCCCATGTCAGGCTCAATGCTGAGTGTGGAGCCTGCTTAAGTCTCTCTCTGTCTCTCTCTCTCTCTCACTCTCACTCTCTCCCTCTCTCACTCTCTCCCTCTCTCACTCACTCACTCATTCTTTGCTCCTCTCCCTCACTTGAGATCTCTAATAAAAAATAAAAATAAAAATAAATGAAACTGGGTAACTTTCTTACACCATATACAAAAATATATTCAAAATGGATGAAATACCTAAATATGAGACAGGAAGCCATCAAAATACTAAAAGAGAACACAGGCAGTAACCTCTTTGATATCAGCTATAGCAACTTCTTACTAGATAGGTCTCCTAAGACAAGGGAAACAAAAGCAAAAATGAAGTATTAGGAGTAAATCAAGATTACAAAAGCTTCTGAACAGTGAAGAAAACAATCAAAGAAACTAAAAGGCAACCTATGGAATTAGAAAAGATATTTGCAAATGAAATATCTGATAAAGGGTTAGTATCCAAAAATCTATAAAGAACTTATCAACACAACATAAAAAAACAACCAATAATCCACTTAAAAATGGGTAAAGAAATGAATAGACATTTTCCCAAAGAAACAAAGAAGATATACAGATCACTAACAGATACATGAAAAGATGCTTAACATCACTCATCATCAGACACATGCAAATCAAAACTATGATGAGATGCCACTTCATACCTGTCAGAATGGCTACAATTAACAACATGGGAAACAATAGATGTTGGAGAGGATATGAAGAAAGAGGAACCCACTTTCTCCGGGGGGGAATGCAAACTGGTGCAACCAATCTACAAAACAGTGTGGAGGTGACTCAGAAACTAAAAACAGAACTACTCTACAATCCAGCAATTGCACTACTAGGTATTTACCCAAAGGATAAAAAAATACTGATGTAAAGGAATACATACACCCCCCATATTTATAGCAGCATTACCAAAACCAGACAAATTATGGAAAGAGTCCAAATGTCCACTGATGGACAATGAGAGTCCAAATGTGACTGGTGAATGGAAAAAGAAGAGGTATACATATACAATGGAATATTACTTAGGTATAAAAAAGAATAGAACATTGCCATTTGTAATGATGTAGATGGAACTACAGTGTATTATGCTAAGCAATATAAATTAGATGGAGAAAGACAAATGCCATATGATTTTACTTATATGTAGAATTTAAGAAACAAAACAGATTAACATGGCGGGGGAGAAAGCGAGGCAAACCATAAAATAGATTTTTAATGATATGGAACAAATAAAGTGTTGCTGGAAGGGAGGTAGGGAGAGAGGTGGGTTAGAGAAGCCGTGGGCATTAAGAAGGGCACTTGTGATGAGCACTGGGTATTCTAAGTGATAAATCACTAAATTCTATACCAGAAACTAATATCACATTGTATGTTACCTAACTGGAATAAATAAAAACTTGGAAGAAAAAAAAGTAATTAAATATTAAATAAAGGCCATTTAAATTCTAATACAATAGCCTCATTATAGGGAAATTCTCACAACTTCTAAATAATTTCATAGCAGATACCATGCATAGAGAAGTTGTGATTAGAATCCAATAATCTGGTGTTGATTACTTTACACTTACTTTACCTGAAATCTTGAGATATAAAAAGAAATCTGGAAATTAAACATAAATAAACTTTGAAAATATTTTGAAAAATGTATTTTTGTTTGAAAACCACATGACTAAAAGAAAAAAAAGTGATAGATATATCTTCTGAATTTTGTAGCTTATAGCCTCCATACAGTATTTAAAAATAAAATCAATATTCCAAAAAGGCATAATAATCTTTAATGTGTATGTGCCTAACGACATGGCACAGAAATACATGTGGCAAAAACTGATAAAAATTCAAGGGAAATAGAGAAATCCACCTTTGGAGACCTTAATACTCCTCTATCAGAAACTGACAGATTCAGCAGAGATTCCTTAAGAACATAGTTGAGTTCAATAGTACCATCTATCAACCAGATATAATTGACATCTGTAGACTACTTCATCCAAAAATAGTGATTATTTTCGAGCTCACACATGGAACATTCACCAACATAGACCATATTTGGGGACATTAAAAACATCATAACAAATTTAAAAGAATAAAATTCACACATCTTATCTCAGAGCACAGTGGAATTAAACTAGAAACCAATAACAGAAATATAGCTGGAAAATCCAAAAATCTTCAAGATTAAACAACATACTTCTAAATAATTCATAAATCAAGGAGGAAATTTAAAAAAATAATTTAAATTAAATTTAAATTTAAATAAAACATCAAAATATGTGGAGTGCAGCAAAAACAATGCTTAGAAAAAACTTAAGATATCAAATGCATATAAAAGAAAAGAAGAAAGCTAAAAAAATCAATAATTTAAATCTTTACCTTAAAACTAGAAAAAGAAAAGCAAATTAGTCTAAAGCAGGCAGAAGAAAATAAATTATAAAGACTTATAAATCAGTGAAATGGAAAACAAGAAAATTGGAAAGAAAAATCAGCAAAACAAAAGATATTTCTTTGAAAATATCAATAAAATAGATAAGCCATTAGTTAAGCTACCTAAGGGGAAAAAAGTGAAAAGATACAAGTTACTAATATCAGAAACAAAATAAGGTACATCACAACAGGTATTACTGACACTAGAGAGAGAATTAAAAAAATATAAACAGCTCTATGCCCACACATTTGAGTTTCTTTTTTAATATTTTATTTATTTTTGAGACAGAGAGAGATAGAGCATGAGCAGGGCAGGGGCAGAGGGAGGGAGACACAGAATCTGAAGCAGGGTCCAGGCTCTGAACTGCCAGCACAGAGCTCAATGAGGGGCTTGAACCCACAAACTGTGAGATCATGACCTGAGCCGAAGTCAGATGCTGAACTTACTGAGCCACCCAACTCCCCTATGCCCACACATTTGATAAACTAAATACATAATGGATCATTTCCTTGAAAGATATATTTACCAAAACACACTTAAAAAGAGATAAGCAATTTGAAAAGGCCTACATCTAATAAAATTGAATCAATAATTAATTATATTCATAAACAGAAATTACACAGACCCAGATGAGTTCATTAGTGAATTCTACCAAATATTTAAGAATAAACTACAATTTTCTACATTCTTCAGAAGGTAGAAGCACAGGTACTATTTCCTGACTAGTCTTATGGGATCAGAATTACCCTAATGCCAAGATCAGACAAAAGCATTACAAGAAAAGAAAACCATAGGTTGGTAACTTTCATAAACATAGATGAAAAAATCCTAAATAAAATAAGCAAATTTAATTAAATAAAATATGGAAAGAATTATACACCAAGATCAAGCATAATTTATGCCAAATATCCAAGGCTTGTTCAATATTTGAAAATCAGCCAATGCAAACCATCACATCAGCAGGCTAAAAAAAAAATCATACAATTATGTCAATAGATGGGGGGAAAGTATTTAACCATATCCAATGCTCATTCATGTAAGAATGCTCAGCAAACTAATAGATACGGTCTTCCTCAACCTGATAAACATCTACATTTACAGTTACATTCATACTTAGTGGTGAGAAGATGTGAGCTTTCCTGCTAAGATCATGAATAAGGTAAGGGTGTTCCCTCTTACCACTGCTTTCAACATCATACAAGAAGTCCTTGCTAGAAGGGTGCTGGGTGGCTCAGTCGGTTAAGCGGCCGACTTCAGCTCTGGTCATGATCTCATAGTTCATGGGTTTGAGTCCTGCATCAGGATCTGTGCTGACAGCTCAGAGCCTGGAGCCTGCTTCTGATTCTATATCTGCCTCTCTCTCTGACCCCCCATTCCCCTGCTCATGCTCTGTCTCTCTCTCAAAAATAAATAAACATTAATAAAAAACACAAGAAGTTTTTGCTAATGTAATAATATAAGTAAAATGTACAGAAGATGGGAAAGAAGAAATAAAGCAGGCATTTTTGTGGATGATATAGTCATCTAAGCTCTTGGAACTAAACAAATGGTACATGAAATTAAAAACACATTAGTTAACACTAAAAAATGAAATATTTAATATATCTCTAACAAAATATGTACAAGATCTATATGAGAAAAACCACAGCACTTTAATGACTGAAATAAAAAAAATAAAGTTAATGGAAAAATACCCCATGTTCATGGATAGACTCAATATTGTCAAGATAACAGTTCTTCCAAACTTGATCTATTGATTTAATGCAATTCCAGTCAAAATCCAGTAGTTTATTTTATATATACTGACAAACTAATTCTAAAGTTTATATAGAGAGACAAAAGATCCAAAATAGCCAACACATTATTGAAGGGGGCAATAAAGTTAAAGCACTAACATTACCCAACTTCAAGATTTACCATAAAGCTACAATTTTAGGACAGTATGGTTTTGGTGGAAAAATAGGCAAATAGATCAATGGAATAAAATAGAGAACCCAGAAAGAGATGTATGTAAATATGGTCAACTGATATTTGACAAAGTGCAAAGGCCATAAAATGAAGTCAAACAGCCTCTTTATCAAGTGGTGCTGGAGCAACTGGACATCCACATGCAAAAACATGAATCAAGATACAGATCTTACACCTTTCACAAAAATTAGCTCAAAATGGATCATAGACCTAAATGTAGAATGCAAAACTATAAAATTCCTAGAAAACATAGGAGAAACCTGGAACACCTAGGGTATGGTGATGGGATTTTATATACAACCCCAAAGACATAATCCTTTAAATAAATAATTGATAAGCTAGACTTCCTTCAAAATAAAAATATCTTCTCTGTGATGGTATCAAGAGAATGAGAAAACAATCCCCAGAGTGGGAAAAAATATTTTTAAAAGACACATCTGACAAAAAAGTTATCCAAAACATATAAAAAACTTAAAAAAAGAGATTTGAACACTTTGTCAAGTAAGAGGTACAGAGGACAAGTAAGCATATGAAAAGATGTTCAAAATCATGGTATTAGCGAATTGCAAATTAAAACACAAATTAGATAGTACACACCTATTAGAATGGCCAAAATCTATAATACTGATAACATCAAGTTCTGGTAAGGATATGGAACTCTCCGACACTGCCAGTAAGAATACAGAACGGTGCAGCCACTTTGTAAGTTGGATGGCTTCTTACAAAATTAAACACACTCTTACCATATTATACACAAATCTTACTCCTTGATATTTACCCAAATGAACTGAAAATTTATGTCCACATAAAAACTTGCACCTGGATGGCTATAGCAAATTTATTCATAATTGCAGAAATTTGTAAGCAGTCAAGACATCTTTCAGTAGGTGAATAAATGAACTAGAGTGCATCCAGAAAATGTATTATTTAGTGCCTAAAAGCAATGCTCTATCAAGCCTTGGGAAAACATGGAGGGAACTTGAATGTGTTTTATTAGTGAGGGTAGGGGCGCCTGGATGGCTCAGTTGGTTAAGCCTCCAACTTCGGCTCAGGTCAGATCTCACATTCGTGGGTTCGAGCCCCGTGTCAGGCTCTGTGCTGACAGCTAGCTCAGAGCCTGGAGCCTGCTTCCAGTTCTGTGTCTCCTTCTGTCTCTGCCACTCCCCCTCTCATGCTCTGTCTCTCTCTGTATCAAAAATAAATAAAAGCATTTACAAAAAAAAGATCTATTAGTGAGAGTATATGGAAACTCTATTTTATGTGAATTTTTGCTTTAGACCTTAAACTGCTCTAAAATAAATCTTATTACTTACAAAAAGAAATGGATTATTAATAGAAGTAGTAGTAACAATATTAATCTCATTAGAATTATTTTGTGAAAAAACATCCAATCACATACTGTATGACTCCATATTTATGAGGTCGTCATGACAAAATTATTGAGATAAAAATAGGTCGATGTTACCAGTGATGATGCCAAGAATGGGGTCAGATGTGACAATAAATGGGGAGTCTGAAATGGATCTTCATTAGCAATCCTTCTGTATTTTCACTGTGCTAGGTGTTACAGAACTGTGTACATGTGATATAATGACAGGGAACCAGATACATACAGTGTACCAAAATAAATGTCCTTCTTTTGATACTGTATTATCATTATATAATATAACTATGGAAGAAAAGTTGATAAAGGATACTGGAGCTCTCTTGGTAAAGGATACATGTAGTTTTCTTATAATTTGTGTAAATTGACAAAAGTTTCAAAATAAAATATGGAAAGAAAAAAATACAGTTTCTAATTATATACCTAAGTCTAAAGACCAAAAGAATTATATATTTTTTGCTCCACTTAGAGGTTTTCTGTCTGTAATGTGTTGGAAGTCCCCAAGGCTATCCCTAGGTTCAGGGATTCTCTAGGGGGAACTCAGAGTGTTCAGCATATAGTTGTACTCATGACCATGATTTATTACAGTGAAAAGATACAGAACAAAATCAACAAAGAGAAAAGTCAAATGGAGTGAAGTCTAGGGAGATCGGAAGCAATCTCCCAAGGGTCTGCTTCCTTGGAATCACACATGACATACTTAATTTCTCCAGTAAGGAGTTGTGAAAATACACATGAAATGCTGCCAACCAGTGAAGCACATACAGAATCATTTCCTTTGCTTTTTATTATTAGGCCTGGTCCTATAGGCAGCATCTGTCTGGCACGCACAAAACTTACAGATCCTGAGAAGGAAAGCAGGTTCTGAGTATTAACCATATTGCTTACACAAACACTTTAGGCATAGTGAGCAACTCTTATCAGTTAGGGGTATGGGAACTATCTATCTATCATCTATCTATCTATCTATCTATCTATCTATCTATCTATCATCTATCTATCTATCTATCTGTGTTCCTACTAACTTATCTGTCTATAGTTTTCTTTGTTAAAAGAGTTCAATTACAGTGGCAACCCGGTAGGAATATATTCATCAAGCAATCATATCTTGGTTTTCAAAAATGATTTCTCACTTAAAGAAACATGGGATTTTGAAGAAATTGTTGACTCCAAGGCCTTGGCAGGTGAGAATAAAGCCTGGAACATTTTCAATGCTAGAAAGTAAGAAAATATAAAATGAAGTGGAAGAAAGAGGAGGAGGAGGAGGAGGAGGAGAAAAAGGAAGGGGTGAGAAGAGCAGAGCGGGGAAGGGAAAGGGGTAGGAGGAAAAGGTCATCATAGTGGTGGAGGAGAAGGAGAAGAGGCCATAGCCAATTTGCAATTGCCCCCACCAGCCAACTTTGGACAATTTTAGGATAAAACAGTAAAGTAAATACAATGGTTTATAATCCACTATGGACTAATGAGTCCATAGGAATTATAAGTAAAATAATGAATAAATAAAAAGCCGGTGTGACAATAAAAGATTTTTTAAAAATTTTATGTGACAATTCAGGTTCTTGATTCAGAAAAGAATTATCTATCAATGCTAAAACCATTTGTCAAGTTTTGACAGGGAACAGTATATTTACATAGTCTCAAAACATCTCCAAATACACTATTTATTAATATATTGATTTGAGAAATATCACCTTAATTGAATATTTCAATTAAACACACAAAGAATGGGACACATTGACATTATGCCCGCAGATGCTCTGTACTTGGAAGGACACAATATTAGTAATGTGGAATTCTTGCCAAAAATGCATTATTCTAATCTCATTATGAGGAAGCAATAAGACCAAACCATATACTCTTCTAAAAATGTCAGTGTTACGAAATACAAAGGAAAGCTGAGGAATTCTTCGCATGGGTAAAGATGGCTAAGAAGACATGCAAGTAAATGAAATGCATTATCCTAGATTGGAGCCTCAGCTGAAAAATTTCCTTAAAGGACGCTATTGGGATAACTGGCAAAGTTGAAGTATAGATGTTGTGTCAGGTATAATTACAGCAACATTCAGTTTTCTGAATATGTTAATTGTACAATGAACATGTGACACAATGTCTTTGTTATTAAGAGATATATGCTGAATTATTTAGAAATAATAGATCATAATGCTTGTACCTTGATCTCAAGTGGTTCAAAGAAGAAAACTATCAGAGAGATGGAAGGAGTGAGAGAAGTAGAACATATAATAAATGTGGCAAAATGATGAAAATTGGTGAATATACAGTTATACAGATGTTCAGTAAATAATTCTTGTAATATTTGCATAATGAGTTTGAGGGTTTTTTTTTCATCCTATCAAATTAAAAAAACTTAAGAAATGTTTCCATATGCATAGTAAATTAATTAATCAAAACAAAGCTACACACGTTTGAGATGATATTAAACAATGAATACATTGACTAAACAACTCACAGGAGTAGAGGGAAAGCCATGTGGAATTTTCGTATTATTTTTAATAAACATAGTTTAAATTAGCAAGTGGAAACAGTATGCTACTACTGTCTAGCACATTTACTTGCAAAAATATTATTTACTGATTAAAATTTGTAGTTCTCTTCTAAATTACCCTATTGCTTTTCTGTGACTAACTTGCTTTTATGATATGTAAAGCTGACTCATTATAAAGGAAGCCATACTTACTGGGGTATAAGGAGTCCTGACTTTATGTCATAAATACTTAAGAGGGCAGCCTAGAGAGAAGCTAAGTCCCAAGCCATTCTCTCAGCATCCCCTGATATCTGATAGATCACAAGGAACAGATCATCCCATTTGCCATTGGTAAATCTAAGTCTCTTTCCATTGACTTCTGTGTGGGACTTTGTAATTTGAGACTAGTACACTTAAAGGGGCTCCTTATTTTTTTCATCCAGACAACAGTATTTATTGTATTGTTTTACTATGTATAAAACAAATAGTAAGGGGGGGAAATGCTCTCAAGAAAAGAAAATGTATAAGCAAAACATCTAAGTAGTCACAAATTGTATAATCCGTTCCTTAAATCTAAGGAGGGCCCTATTGATTATCAGGAGGTTCCATGGCAGAAGCTGGGATCTCGGCAGAGGCAAGTGACTGAACTCCTTGCTTTACTATTTAGATGAGCACAGAGTCAAGTGTTGGCTTTACAATCTTTCAGAAATCTTGATAGAAATGTGAAGACAAATATTTCAATATCCTCAAGTTTATTACACTCTTCACATTCTGTAAATCTCACATAGAAAAAAATGTTTCTAATAGGAGAGAACCAACCATACAAGGAGGAAAATATGAACTGGCCAGATTTGGAAAGGGGCACTGGCAGGGGACAGAGCACATGTTCCTTCCTTCCTCAGTTTTTGTGCATCAGGGACTATTGATTTTCCAGTATGGTATGTCATCCTGGCCTCTGTTCTTGGACTTAAAAAAATATGGAGTGCTTAGGTCCCCATTTTACTTCACGTCAAAAGGCTCAGTAGCCCTATAAATTCTTCACCTTAGACACTTGGTGTTACAGGTAGCTAAAAATACTCATATACCATGCTTTAATAGCACATGGTACAGGTTCAATGTTTGTGTTCCCTTCAAGTTCATATGTTGAAATCCTACCTCAGTGTGATAGTATTAGGAAGTGAGCCTGATGGAGGTGGTTAGGTCCTTGGAGAAACACTCATGATTGTAATTAGTGCCTTTCTAAAGGAGACCCCAGAGAGCTAGCTTACCCCTTTCTCCATGTGAGGTTATAGTGATGATATGGCTATTCTTCTTACTATCTTGTGTGTGGAACATTGGAGCTGCCGGGGAGAGTATCTCAGTGGCTTCCTTGTGTTAAGCAGAGTGAATACATCAGGGGAACACCCCAGCATCCCAACCGATCCGCAGTTCACATACGGCCTGGAAAGCAATACACATCCAGCCCAAGAGTTACAAAGCAAAGCAAAAAAAAAAAAAAAATTCCTAATGTTGAATACCCTTTAAGAAGGTTTACATATCAGTCTATTTCTCCATACAGAAGATTAAAGAATAAGCTGAGGTGACAGGTATCCAAGACTACACACAATGATTAGAACACTATTTTGATAAAGCTTTTCCGTATGTATCATACAATGGCCTTATTTGTAAATAATTTTTTTTAATTTTTAAAAGGGAAAAGTTATTATATCTGCCTTTTCCTACATGCTAAGAAATTTCTAATTGAGATAGATATTGCCAAAGCAATTCCGAGGGGAAAAAAAACAACCCCAGAGGCATCATACTTGCTGATTTTAACCGATACTACAAAGGTAAAGTAATTATAACAGTATGGTACTGGAATAAAATTGACCCATAGATCAATGGAACAAAATAGAAAGCTCAGAAATAAGCCCCATATTTATGGTCAACTAATATTTGACAAGAAAACCAAGAACACTCGATGGGAAAAGATAGTCACTTCAACAAATAGCTCTGGGAAAACTAGACAACCACAGGTAGAAAAATGAAATTAGACCCACATGTTACATAACCCACAAACATTAACTCAAAATGGATCAATGATGCAAACATAGACCTAACAACATAAAACTCCTAGAAGAAAACATAGGAAAGAAACTCCTTGATATTGGCTTGGCAATGAAGTTTTTATATATGATACCAAAAGCACAAGGAACACAAGCAAAAATCAACAAGTGGAACTACATTAAACTAAAAAGTGCTTGCACAGCAAAATAAATAATAAAAAAATTGTAAGCCCATACATAAGGCAAGGATTAATATCCAAAATATATAAAGAAATCATTAAACTCATAAAAATATTTCTTATAAAACAGTCCAGAGGTGCCTGGGTGGTTCAGTTGGTTGAGCATTCGACTTCGGCTCAAGTCAAGATCTCACAGTGAGTTCAAACGCCCCATGGGGCTCTGTGATGACAGCAACGACCCTGAAACCTGCTTTGAATTCTATGTTTCCCTTTCTCTCTGCCCTTCCGCTACTCACACTCTGACTCTCTCTCTCTCTCTCTCCAAAATAAATTAACATTTAAAAACACAGTCCAACTTTATATCCTTTTTTTTTTTTTTTGCAAGAATGAAAGCAGGGGAGGAGTAGAGAGAGGGAGTCAAAAGATCAGAAGTGGCAGACAGCAGAGAGTCTGATGTGGGGATCCACTGCAAGATCATGACCTGAGCTAAAGTTGGTCTCTCAGTCAACTGAGCCACCTAGGTGTCCCCAAGGTTATAGTCTTAATAGCAATCTTTTTACATGAGAATAGATCTTTTCTCCCCCCTATATTCTCAAGTCATATTCTGGCAACAAAACAATAGTAGTGTTATATAAAATACTATTATATTGGCTCTAAAAATTTATATAAAATATTTTATTTCTTGGTTAATCAATAGATTATATGTTTCCAAATTAATTAGACAATAATTAGCTAAATGCTCTTTTGAGTATTTTGTTTTTTCTATGTCAGTCCTGCTGTTATGGCACCCATGGATGTCATTCACAAAGTTAACTCAATTTTTATAAGCACTTATTTAGATTTACTAAGTTTATTTCAAATTTGAATAAGTCTTTTGAGGATCTATAATTTAAAGTTAAACAATAAAAGCTAAGCATTCCCTTTGGTTTCTGACAGCTTTTCATATGAATAGGCAATGTATTGTGTTATTCTTTTTTTAACCTTAAACAAATTTCAGTTGACTCACACCTTGTTCCTTTCCCTACCTTTTCAACTTTTGTTCTATCAAAGCAAAGAATAATGGAAATAGCTGACAAATTAAAGTTTGTATTGAGATTCAAATGTCAATGCAATTCAAAGAGATCAGAAAGATGAAGCTGCTTTGATAGATGAGGAATTAAATGATAGTTTATGCTAGCTGTTAAAACTATGATGAAAATTTATAAGTCCAAATCCTGCAACATCAAAAACTTTTTATTATTAAAAAACTTAAAGTAGTTTAAATGCAATATTTAAAACACTCATAATATAAACAATATGAATATATAGCTAACATTTTCTGTAATGCATTTCAGCCTACGAATCTCAATTTTCTTTTTCCAAATTGCTTCTATGATGCATTCCAATGGTTTTCCAGATATTTGGGTCCACAATATAAAAAATAAACAAACAAACAAAAAACCTGAGTGAAAAAATCCCTTCTCTAAATCAGATAAAGCCAGAGCTGTGCTATTAACTGGAAATAAAGTCCACATCCTAATTTGTTCTGTTTTCCTCTGAGATAGTCTCATCTACGGGAGTCATTAGAACATATAGTTGTTAAATCAGTGATGCATATCATCATCATGCTTGATGCATTGTTGACTTAACAATGATAACCCTAATGGAATAACGAATAATAACTCACAAAATTATACCATAAATGCATACTTGAAAGTCCCTTACACTGCCATCTTCAGACACCTTTGAATATTGAAAATATAAAAAAAATAAATTTATTAAAGAATACGCAGAAACCTCTGGGAGCATCTGGGTGACACAGTCAGTGCAGCATCGAATTTAGGATTTTGGCTCAGGTCACTATCTCACAGTTTGTGAGTTCAAGCCCTGCATTGGGCTCCAACCTGACAGTGTGGAGCCAGCTTGGGATTCTCTCTCTCTCCTTCTCTCTCTGTTCCTACTCTGTGTGTGTTCATTCTCTCTCTCTCTCTCTCTCTCTCTCTCTCTCTCTCTCTCTTCCTCTCTCAAAATACATAAAATAAACTTAAAACAATAAACATTTGTTGCCTCTGATCTGTTACTCAAAAATGGCACAACACTCCCTGTAATCCTAAACATCCTCTTTGTGACTAATACATTTCAGTCTCCGTAGTACTCCTCTCCACATCTCTTGTCATATATACTTGAAAAACTGAGTGACTGGGTTCAATTCCTAGAATAGTTTGTGACTTGCCTATTTGCTGATGTTGAAACAGACAAGAATTTGGCACGTAGGGAGAGAGAATTTGAGCAGAATTCAGTAAATGAAAAGACAAATTAATTAATTTGTCAAATCCTTCTCATCAAGAATGCAATGATTTCTTGCATAATAAAGTATTATTTCTCAACAATAGACATAATCTTTTTGTTTGTTTCTGTTCATGACTCAATTTGTAGTTCTTAAAGAAGTCATGAATTAGCATGACATTTGCAGGAGTTGCACATCATGACTGAGGAAAAGTTTATGATATCAGCCAATTTGAATCACTCTTATATTTGTACAAATGGAGGTCTAGACATAATATGTGTGAAAAATAATAATTTACTATGTTGACAAGGCAATAGGCAATACTGGATAATGGATATTTTTAAACATTATCAATATTTATTTAATTTCCACTCCCAAATTAAAATTCCAGCCTCATATAATGTTTGATTTAAATTTTCACTTGTAGTGGCACCTGAGTCGGCCGAGCATCCTACTGTGGCTGAGGTAATGACTTCACGGTTTGTGTGTTCAAACCCCCACATCGGGCTCTGTGCTGACAGTTTGGAACATGTTTTAATGTTTATTTATTTTTTTTAGAGAGAGACAGAGAGACAGTGACAGAGAAACAGAGAATGAGCAGTGAGGAAGAGAGAGAGAGGGAGACACAGAATCCAAAGCAGGCTCCAAGCTCTGAGCTGTCAGCACAGAGCCCATCATGGGGCTCAAATTCATGAATTGAAAGAATATGACCAGAGCTGAAGTCAGATGCTTAACCAACTGAGCCACCCAGGTGTCCCCAGACAAACTAGATTTTAAAACAAAGACTGTAAGAATAGATGAAGAAGGGCATGATATAATAATTTACGAGTCTATTCATCAAGAAGAGCTAATAGTGGTAAACGTTTATGCCCCCAATGTGAAAGAACCCAAATATATAAATCAGTTAATCACAAACATAAATAAATGTATAGATAACAATACCATCAGGCAATCTCAATCAAAATAGCACCAGCATTCTTTACAGAGCTAGAACAAATTATCCTAAAATTTGTATGGAACCACAAAAGACTCTGAATAGCCAAAGTCATGTTGAAAAAGAAAACCAAAGCTGGAGGCATCACAATTTTTTACCTTAACCTGTATTATAAATATGTAATCTTTAAGACAGTATGATATTGGCACAAAAACAGACACCTACAAATCGAATAGATTAGAGAACCCAGAATTGGACCTACGAATATATGGCCAACTGATCTTCAACACAGCGAGAAAGAATATCTAATGGAAAAAAAGACAATTTCTTCAGCAAGTGGTGCTGGGAGAACTGGATGGCAACATGCAGAAAAATGAAACTGGATCACTTTCTTACAATCACACACAAAAAATAATTCAAAATAGATGAAAGACCTAAATGTGAGACAGGAAACCATCAAAATCCTAGAAGAGAAAACAGACAGCAACCTCTCTGACCTCAGCCACAGCAACTTTTCACTTGACATGGCTTCAAAGGCAAAATAAATAAAAGTAAAAATGAACTATTGGGACCTTATCAAGATAAAATGTTTCTGCACAGCGAAGGAAACAATCAACAAAACTAAAAAGCAACTGATGCAAAGGGAGAAGATATTTGCAAATGACATATAGGATAAAGGGTTAGTATTCAAAATCTATAAAGAACTTACCAAACTTAATGCCTGAAAAACAAATAATCCAGTGAAGAAATGGGAAGAAATTGTGAATAGACACTTTTCCAAAGAAGACATCCAGATGGCATACAGACACATAAAAAGATGTTCAACATAACTTATTATCAAGGAAATACAAATCAAAACCACAATGAGATGCGACCTTACCCCTGTCAAAATGGCTAAAATTAACAACTCAGGCAATAATAGATGTTGGCGAGGATGTGGAGAAAGAGGAAAACTTTTGCAGTGCTGCTGGGAAGGCAAACTGGTGCAGCCACTCTAGAAAACAATATGGAGGTTTCCTCAAAAAATTAAAAATGGAACTATCATGTGACTCACCAATTTCACTACTAGGAATTTATCCAGGGGATACAGGGATGTTGATTTGAAGGGTCATATTCACCCTAATGTTTATAGTAGTTCTAGCAACAATAGCCAAACTATGGAAAGAGACCAGATGTCCATCAACTAATGAGTGGATAAATAAGAGGTGGTATATACACAATATGGAATACTATCAGCGATGACAAAAAAATGAAATCTTGCCATTTGCAACAATGCGGATAAAACTGGAGGTATTATGCTAAGCAAAATAAGTCAGAGAAAGATACCATACAATCTCGCTCATATATGGAATTTGAAACTTAAGAAATGACCATAGGGGAAAGGAATAAAATATAAAATAAAAACAGAGAGCGAGGCAAACCCTAAGAGACGCTTAAATACAGAAAACAAACTGAGAGTTGCTGGAGGTGGGGGAATGGGTTAAATGGGTGATGAACATTAGGAGGGGAATTGTTGGGGTGAGCATTGGGTGTTGTATGTGATAGATCATGGGAATCTACTCCTGAAGTGAAGACTACATTGTATTTAGCTAACTTGACAATAAATAAAAATAAATAAATTCTAACATGTATTAGCTACCCTTTTGGTTTGCATTTTAGTTTTAGTACGCAATATAAGTAATGGGTGTTTCATACAACAGTACAAATAGATTTTGAAATATATAAAATTCTTTTATTTTTCTAATTCTTTCCATTGTCTTATGTTTGTTGTTTGTATGTATGTATGTATTTTTGAGAGAGAGAGAGAGAGTATAAGTTTTCAGGCAAGCATGGATGGAGAGGGGCAGAGAGAAGGGGAGACAGAAAATCCAAGCAGGCTCCTTAGTTTCAGTGCAAATCATGAGGAAGGGCTAGAATACAGGAACTGTGAGACCATGAGCTGAGCTGAAGTTGGATGCTTAAGTGACTGAGCCACCCAGGTGTCCCAATGTGGTTTTGTATTAAAACATTCATTTTAAGATTTGATATGAAATTAAATTTTCTGTTGCTATAAATCTTTTGATAATTGAGAATGAGTAAAAGTCAAGATCACTATAGAAAACAAACAAACAAACAAAGCCAAAAGCAATTTAGGAAAGAAAAGTAAATCAATAAAAGAAATTTTGTTTGTATAAAAGCATGTAAGTCAACATTCAAGAGTACAATCATTCAGTTATAAGATGACTAACTTTTGTATTTAATGTACAGCATGATGACTACAGTTAATAATGTAGGGGACATTCCTTTATGAAAAATAAAAAACTACAGTTGTACAAGCATGCTTGGTGAAACAAATCCGTGATAAAGCCTGCTCAGACCAAACCAGAGCAGACCCCAGTTCACACCACAGCCCACACAGAGGTGTTTTTATTCAATACAAATAAACAGCAACAACAGTAACAGGCCGAGACCATAAAGCGCCAGAACTTTGGGAGTTCGACCAGGGTATCACCTAGCATTCTTTTCTGACCAGCCAGGTAAGCAACAGAACACACCTGCTGATGCCAGAAATGTTAAAGCTCTGACTCCGGTTAGAAATGCCTACGACTGGAGGGCCTTTGCTCTAGCGCGCTGCTTCCCCAAGTCCAGGCTGTCTAGCAGGTTAATTTAATTGTTCACTTGAATTTGCTAAGAGTAGATCTTAAGTATTCTCACCACACACCCACAATATACGAACATAATTAACACTGTGAGATGATGGATATGGTAATTAGCTTGATTGTGAAAATCAATTCACAATGTATATGTACAACAAAGCATCACACTGTACATTTTCAAAATACACAATTTTAATTTGTCCATTTTATCTCAATACAAATGCATGGGAAGCATATAAAGCCAAATAAAAATGTAAAATATATTTTAACATTTTTTAGATGGATTCATGATTTTTAAGTATTGAGCTAAGGAAGATGGTACCCATAGATACAATTGTCCTAGCTGCTACACATTTGAAACATGCCCTGAATACCTACATTTTTACTAAGCTTTAATTGTATTGTATGAAAATGACGTGTTCTGTTCTGAATTATCCTTTAAAAGATAAAAAGACTACCTTTAAATATTTTTTTTCTAGGGATAGTTTCTGGGTGTGATAAAGCCAAGTGAGAAAGTTTACCAGGGAGGAGACAGTGATCAACCACAGCATATGATACTCAAAAGCCAAATAAAATGGCCAGTAAGTTTTGCTTATTGCTGATTCTTAAAAATATTTTGGTGGAGGGGGGTTTAAAAGCTGGTAATGTGGGCTTCAGAGACATTGGATACAAATGCCTTGAGCCTGGGCTTTGTTTCAAAAGAAAGAAAATAAATTGGACAGCAGCTTACCAAGTAACAGGAGTAAAATGAGATGAAGGAAGGAAGAAGGAGGCAAGGAAGGGAGGGAGAAAAGAAGGAAGGAAGGAAAGGAGGAAGGAAGCAAGGGAGGGAAAGAGGGAGGGAGGAAGGAAGGGAGGGAGGAAGGAAGGAAGGAAGGAAGGATGCCAATTAATGAAAATGATCCAATACAACAGAAATTGAGCCTGTAGAATATAGAAGACAGGATTCCTGCTGCAAAGTCCTGTCACAGGTAGAAGGATTTGATTTTTATACAAATGTGGATAGTTAACCATAGAAAGGGGTAAGAAAGATGAGTATGTATATATGAAAGCTGGTGGGTGGGTTAATGCCTACTGGCCTTTTCATTACTTCAGTGCAACAGAATGCAAAGACTTCATCTAAGAGCAATAATAACAATCCTATGTATTTCCTAAGGTTGTAGAGATGAGTAATTAGCACATGTAATCAATTTAGAATACCACATTGTATATTGTCATTCCCTAATATATGGTAACTGCTCTTAGAGACCTCCCCCTCTCCCTGTAAACATGTCTGCTGTTAATTTTACCAAACTCTTTAAAGAGAGTCCAACTTTCCAAATTATCTTTCAAATCATGAGTTAATAAACATTAAGAAATGAGAAGCATTGGATATGAGATACTTCTCTATTGTGAATAATAAATATATTATTTTCCTTTTGTGTGTCTCTTCCTATACCTTTCATTTCTTTTCTCCCTTACCATTTGCCTTGTTTTCTGGGTCTCCACTCCCTTTTTTTTTCCTGTAAGCAGTCCCCTCCCTTTGTTTGCAGCCCTGTCTCCTCCGAAAGAGAGATAGATGCCAGTACACAGCACAAGTATAAAACATGTGACTGTGTAAGTTTAAAACATCTAACAGAGTCATCTTATAATTAAAACCTATATCCTTCAGCGATCACACGCACAATTGTTCTTTAGATTTTTTGAGGTTAATAGGAATGTGAAACAATCTTGATACTTTATCTTTGCTTTTATATATTTGTCACACTTTCAAGAACTTTATCCTCTTCATCTTGCTGCCATAATACAAATGAAATTATGTCACACTTAATCAAATAAAATTTTATAAACAGGATCTTCCTAGTGATGAGAATGAAATAACCAGTGTGTTACCAGCATTAACTGCTCTACTTTTCCTCTCCTAGGAGGTAATGATCACAGCGGTCATGATCATGAAGCATTCTAGCAGGACCCCGTAGGTTGAATGAAAAGCCCGTACAGGTGTGTAATCAGCAGTTTGCTTCCATGGTTACTATCTCAGTGGGAAGACTATCAAGAGAGTGGATCTGTCATTAATCATGACGTGCAGAGGTGCTGACTCTGAGTTTAAAACATTTTTCCAACTTGACATTTAATTTTAAATAAATTAAGATATTAAGATTCTTTAACAAATATTTTACTTTCCATTACTTTACATATGATGTCATATCCCTTTGTATGAGTCTGATTTGGAGGCGGGCCTCCTAGATGTAGTAATAATTATCTCTTAACTCTAGTCTATAACTGATTTTATTTGGCATTATAGAAAAAGACATTTCTTCTCACATGAGTTAAAGAATTTAGGATAATTTTACTTTTGTAACAATATACATAAATTTATTAACTTCTCTTGTTAATAAAACCTCTAACTTCTATTTTATAGGGAATTAGGAATGTCTTGGGTTTTGACTTATTTCATATGTTAGAAATTTGATCATGTTAAAATTCTTATCACATGGTAATTTTTTCTATGCTACTTTCAACTTAAATTCGACTCATTCAAACTTCCCCCAACACTTGAGACCATAATGTCTGCAGGGCTGAATCATTCTAATTTTTCTACTTAGCTCATCATTACCTAAGTAAGGAAAAGCTGAAAGAGTAACTTCTTTCAATTTTACTCCCTGCAGGTTTTTGTTACACTAAATGAAAATCTTAGGAAAAGGAGGGAGTGATACTCCTTCCTGTAAGGTTCCCAAAGACCTTACTTTCCAATCAGAGATATATTATTGTGTCTTTAGTATTTATTCCTTTTGTATGTTCATATCTCTCATTAGTTTGCTCTATTCAGAATCAACAATATCAATTCTCACTTTTTTGTCTGCATTTAATGTGTTGTATATGCTTTTTAACTTAGAATCAATAACTGTCTTGCTCTTGTAGTAATCTGAAACCATTTTGCTCCAAAAGAAATTTCCGCTAAGCTAGTTTGTAATTTTATCACAATATGATAAATTATACAGATATAGATATCTAGGGAAAAACACTTTTAATATAAAATATGATTTAAAATATGAAAAACACAACTTAAATGAAATCACATGTGAATTTTCTGATAAAGACATTTTTAAAGTGAATAATAAATGTTCTGTTGCATTTTTCAAAAATATTTCTTTCTTTTGTAGTCTTTGAATTAAACTGTTTATATGTTAACATCTATCTCTAGATGGTCTCAGATTTAGGATATGCAGAGGATTGAGGAATATTTTTACAAGTAGAGACACTTTAAGGATCTTTATTAGTCTGCTAGGGCTGCCATAAAAAAAATACCATACTCTGGGTGGCCTGAACAACTAAAACTTATTTCCTAACAGCTCTGCAGGTTAGGGGTACAATAATCAAGTTGCCAGCAAAGTTGGTTTCTTCTGAGGCCTCTTTCCCTGGCTTGTAGATGGCCTTTTCTCTATGTACACAAACTCCTAGTGTCTCTCTTTTCTCACAAGGACCCTAGTCCTGTTGGATCCTATATTCATATCCTCCTTTAACCTTAATTACCTCCCTAAGTGCTCTATCTCCAAATACAGTGAACATAGGGGACAGAGCTTCAAGCCTGACGAGGCTTGAAGCCTGGTCTCCACTGTGCTTTATTTTGACATTATTAAGTATGCTAAAGCAATTACACTATAGACACTTGAAGGAGATCGAGTTATGAAAAATATAGTAATAAATCTTTATTTTTGCTTTGTTTGTGATGGAAAGTCAAGTTTTTATTTCCAAACTCATCTTCGAGCATTCTGTTACCAATCTGTCAGAAGTTTAGTTGGCTACTGAGAGAACTCAGAAGACAGCAAGTGACAATGCACCATCTCAAAACTGAAACACAATTATGTCCTTTAAATGGTGGTCAGCTATTTTCGATGATCTGCAAACCGATCCTTCGTTCATATATGAGACTGCTTCAAAGAACAGCTTCTTTACCTGTCCATGGCATATCTTTTAAATCAAAGTATTTAATCAAATCATTTCTAGATGAAGGAAATGTGTAAGCCAGCCAGTTCCTAGAGATGAGGCTAAAAATTTTATCTAGTAAATCTTAAATATAAACTTTCCATGTATGTTATTCGCTGTAAAAATGGAGAACACATTTTGAAAAATAGAACTGGTCTGAAGAGCTGTATTACTTACAGCATCAGATAATTATACACCTTGGGGTAGAAGGCATTTAATTCAAGGTTTGTTGAAGACTGTGAAGCATTTTATATACCCAAAATTAATGTTATAATTCTTCTAAATATAAAGTAAAGCATTCATACTTTTCAGCATAAAGCCTTAAAAAGTAATTTTCACATTAAGATCTGAGAGCCAACGCACAAAGTTAGAAGTGACAAAAGTCAATATGCAAGTATATGCGTTTGCTAGGAATGTGGTAGAAATACCACAGACTGAGTTGCTTAAAAACAGAAATTTAGTTTTTCAGTTTGCAGGCTAGCAGCTAAGATCAAGTCATTAGCAGGTGTAGTTTCTTCGCTGGCCTTTCTTCATGGCTTGCGGATGAGCCTCTTCCAGTGCCCTCATGTGTTTTTTCCTCAGCGCATGCACATTTCTGCCATCTCTCCATGGGTACTAGTTTCCTCTTCTTACAAGGACACCAGTCAGATTGGATTAGTGCCCACACTAAAAGCCTTATTTTAACTAAATTACCTCTTTAAAGACCCAATCTCAAAATACAGTCACATTTTGGGGGACCAGGGGCTAAAATAGATGAATTTTGGAAGGACACCATTCAGCCCATAACAGCAAGTGCCGAGACATTCAAAACAGTGTGCCTTTAAGTGTCAAAATCTGAGTGGCAAATGTGTGTGTGTGTGTGTGTGTGTGTGTGTGTGTGTGTGTGTGTGTGTGTGTACCTTGGGGGGACAGGGTATGAAGTAGCCAGGAAGTAGAAACTTCTAAAGTCTTTTTGCTTGCCTGTAGGATTTAATCTATTCTCTTTTAACAGCAAGTCTCTGTAACTTCAGTATGTGTTAATTGATATGTTTGTTGTAGACTCCAAGAGGAGTGATCTATGTGGAACACATTGTAGAGTCTGGCAGACAACAAGTGCTGAGTAAGTGCTTATTGAATTTGAATCAGTCTAAACCTTGCTTCATCAGACTCACATGCACTGTGTCTTTGATAATGCTAAAGAACTCTCCTAACTGCTTGCTCTTTGATGCTTGGGAGCATTCTTATATTGAAATAATTATAGATGCATAGAAAGTTGCACAAATAGTACAGAGAAGCTCCACTTATCTGTCACCCAGTCTCCTTCAATAATATCTTACGTGACTATACCACAATATCAAAACCAGGAAATTAACTTAGTATAAGTCACAGAGATTTTTCAGCTCTCACCATTTCAGCTTACAGCATTCTCATTTGTGTGTTCATGTGTTCATACATGTCTTCTATGTCATTCATCACATGCATATATTTGTGTTACCACCAACACAATCAAGATGAAGAACTATTCTATCACCAGAAATATCCCTCTTATACTCTTTTTCTAATTCTTCAACCAGTTAATATCCATACAATTTTCAACATGCAGCTTAAATACTATTGCTTTTGAAAGTCAGGCGGAGAAGGACAGAAACCATATGTTTGCACTCATAGGTGTAACAGGAGAACAGGAGAAACCTTATGGAGGACCCGGGGGAGGGGAAGAGGGAAAGAGAGTTGGGGAGAGAGAGGGACGCAAAACCTGAGAGACTATTGAATGCTGAAAATGAACTGAGGGTTGAAGGGGAAGAGGGAGGCGGGGAAAGAGGTGGTGGTGATGGAGGAGGGCACTTGTGGGGAAGAGCACTGGGTGTTGTATGGAAACCAATTTGACAATAAACTATTTAAAAAAAAAAAAGAAATCTTCCCTGATGCCCCCAGGTGTTAATTTTCCTTGAGTTCCCAAAGCTTCCTGTACGGGCTGTTTTAGAAACTTCTACTCTATTGCATCCAGTCACTGTGGAAATATGTATCTTACCTACTAGACTGATGGAAAACTCTTACAAGCCAAGTGTGTCTTTTTAAATACTATATACTGAATGAGTGCCTATTGGAATAATAAAATTTGTCCAAGATTCCTATGACAATCATATCTTGTTCAAATATTAATTTAGTGAACCTATATTTTAAAGATATTATTTCTGAGCTACAAGTGGACTGATTCTTTACAAAGATTTAAAAAAATTTTAAGATGTTTTATTTATTTTTGAGAGAGATACAGTGTGAGCAGGGAGGGTCAGAAAGAGAGGGAGACACAGGATCTGAAGACAGACTTCAGGCTCTGAGCTAGCTGTCAGCACAGAGCCTGACACGGGGCTCAAACCCACAAACCGTGAGATCCTGACCTGAGCTGAAGTCGGATTCTCAACCGACTGAGCCACTGAGGCACCACGTGATTCTTTATATACACATGTTTGAGCCCAATTTTTACATAAATTTATTATGAGAGCTAGTACAAAAAGAAGTGATTAAAAATATAATTGCTGATATCATGGTCTAGTTTTACTGCTGAAGAGGCCATAATCATCTTAATTACTATATAGAGAGTCATTTTTCAGTAAAGAGAACTACAAATTGCTTAAGTGGCCATGGTGTTCATCACAGTTTAAACCTGGACAGTGGGTGACTATTCCAGAACTCCTAATAGTTTAGCATATTCTAATTAGAAATTACAAATTGCTAGAGGTGTTTGCACAGCAATTCAGCATAAATTTCATTGCAATACCACTGCCCCAGGCTGTGTTCAGACACACTACAAATTTTTTGTACCTACAAGGAAGATGCATAAAAGGAAACTAAAGTCTCTCATTATTTCAATTTATTTATGAATATAGATTATTTATCACCTGGTTTTAGTGTGTTGAATTATTCCCCAAAGGATGAATTTATATAGTTTACATTATTAAGTTTACATATTATTTGTAGGTAATTTTACTTAAAATATCAATTTGGGACAAATAACCAATATCAGAAATGGTGCAATATATTTAGTTGTGGGAATTATGCTTTAAAATAAAATTAATATCTTAGTTTCATGTTACCACTACATTTTAGAGTCTAACACTAACAGAAAAATATACTTAGTGTATACTCTTATTATTTCTCTTTACACGTATTTTTAGATATTAAAAATCATTTTACAGTATTAAATGTTGTGAGTTATTTTTTAGGAATAAGGAATGGTAAATGAAAAAGACAATTTACAGATTAAGAAGAAACTCATATTAAACAGATTTTTAGATTTTTCTGCGGTGCATGTGAAGATACATTGATTGAAAATATTTAATGTGAACCAATTAAGCAAAGAATATAATTACTAAGGAATAATTTTACCTTAGAGACAATTTTTCTTCTTAATAGTTTTATTTTATTTTATATTATTTTATTATTTTTTAGAGAGATGAAGAGGACAAGTCAGGGAGAGGGGTAGAGAGGGTGAGATACAGAGAAAGAAAGGGAGAGAGGGAGAGAGAGGGGGAGAGAGACAAAGAGAGAATCCCAAGTAAGCTCCATGCTCAGTGCAGAGCCTGACATATTTGAATGTGATCATGATGAGTGGAAATCAAGAGTCAGTTGCTCAACTCACTGAGCCATCCAGGGGTCCCCAGATATTTTATTTCTTAAATCCTGCTTTCTTATTGGTCACTTGATGACCTTTAACAAATTCACATTTCAGTTCTCCAACATTTTAATATAGAGCACTGGCTTTGATAGAAAAAAATAAAGATGTTTTGAGAAAGAAAACATTCTATCTTATTGATCCCTCTAATATTAACCTTTCACTCAAAAAGTATTTAAGAATATATGAAATAAATACCCACTGATAGGTACTGGGGTTACATGTTTAAAAACTATATTCATAGCCCCAAATCATTCACTCTCTTCTGGAGTAAACTACTGGAGGGGTCTGCGGAAAAAATTGCAAGCCAACGTGTGCAGAGCTAATTAGGAAACCTGGACAATGTACGTGTAATGTTCTAATAAATACTTGTATAGTGTGTGATGTTCTGATAAATTTACTTCTACAAAGGTGATAAGCATTCCAATACATTGGTACCTTATTGTTATTATGTTTAAGAATAAAAAATGAGAAAAGTGTATTTATGATTATCTACATATTTACTATTTTTTTCTTTTTATGCCATAGGTAGATACAAGGTTCCATATGTTGTTATTTTCCTTCTGACTAAAGAGAATTTTAAAATATTTCTTATAATGCAGTTTACTTGTGACAAATTATTTCATTATAGAGGAAAGATAATACAAAAATAAATAAGAAATCTTATAGTTTTCACTATATGCAGTAAGTAATTCTTTTTTATTTTGGTAGAAATATGAGACTATCCTCCCAATAAATCTTTAAGTGTATGGTACAGTATTGTTAACTAGAAGTAAGATACTGTACAGCAGATCTAGAACTTTTTCATCTTGTGCGACTGCAATTCCATACTCATTGATCAGCAACCCCATGTTTTCCCCTCCTCCTAGTCCCTGGCAACTACCATTCTGTCTCTGTTCCTATGAGCTTGATTGATGAAGATACATTATATAAGTGGAATCGTGCAGTATTTGTCTTTCCAAGATGATGCTTACAGACTGAGGAGCTAAAATTTAGTCTAGTCAATAATAAACAATAAGATCAGGCCAAAGAAAAATCACTATTATGGACTGAATTGTGACTCCTCAAAATGTGTATTTTGAAGCTCTAAACCCCTAGGTGACTGTATTTGAAGATAGGACCTTTAAGAAGGTAAATGAGGACATGGGGTGGAGTTCTAATCCATTCTGTCGCGTGTCCACACAAGAAGCAGGAGACACCAGAGTGTGAAGAGGAAAAGGACATGCAGGGCTACAAAGAGAAGTGTTAGACAATATGCAACACAAAGTGACTCAAATCAGAGGAGTAAGAGCTATCAGCAGAAGGAAAGCAGAGAAAGGGACAAAAGCAGGGAAGGAATGCAGTTTTAGCCAAGGAGACAGTGGGTTAGGTGTTTCACGTGATAGCCTTTTGCTAGGTGTCTCACCTGAGAGCCCCTTAAGGGAGGCATTTGAGCAGAATTGGAGCGGAGGACCTTTGTGGGAGCCTCCCTGACTTATCCTGAAATTGGCATTGACATATAATACTAAGAGCCCCTCCAATAGTGGGGGTTTCTGCTGTTTTTTGAACATACGATGTATGCACTAGCATGTTGACATGATAGGTATACACAAAACTAGAATATAAGTTCTCTGATGTATACACAAGCTTCGTGCCCTGTCCCCTAATACCGAACAAAAGCTTCCTCTCTAACCTAATGGAAAGACAGTGCTTTGACAGCTATCTCCCTGTCTCCATATTTATAATAAGTAATGAAAAGTTCTTTGCTTTCCATGTTTTCTTGGGTTGTGTTCAATTTGATGCACTTCCAGGTGGTAAACTCCTCAAGTTCAGTTACAGAAGAAGGTATCTGTAAGCAAAGGAGAGAGGCCTCAGGGGAAAATCACCTTACTCTCACCCTTATCTAGTCTCCAGATGTGAGAAAATAAGTTTCTGTTTTATAAGCCACCCAGTCTGTGCTATTTTCTTATGTTAGCCTTATTTCATTAGTACACTCTTTTTTCCTTCTTCATCCCACTGAATACTTCATACCAGATTTACCAAACACATACACACACAAGAATGTACATTTATACAAATACACACATACATACACCACAGGTATTTGATAATGAGCTTATGAAGCCCTAGGTTAAATAGGGTTAAACAGCTGTCTATATTGCAAGATATCCTATACCCACAGTATTCGAACGTGAATTGTGAATCTAAGGGCTATTTAATGCAACAACTTTCAGTTTACTAAACTGCAATGCCTTTTCCTCCCCTTTTCTTCTTCTGTATTTTTTATTTGTTTTGTTTATTTGTTTGAGGAATGTTTCCTGGGACTACTACTGGCAAATATTGTCCTATGTAATTTAAGTTATTTAGTGACATTTCATTGCTAAGACTAGTGTTTATCTTCCTAATTGACTCAAATAATATTTAATCTTTGGTCCTTGTATTGTCAAGATTCTCTAGAGAAACAGAACCAATAGGACACACACTACACACACACACACACACAGAAAGAGAGAGAGAGAAAGAGAGAGAGAGAGAAAGAGAGAGAGAGAGAGAGAGAGAGAGAGAGAGAGAGAGAGAGAGAGAGAGAGAGAGAGACTGAGCTATATATTAAGGAATTGGTTCACAAGACTATGAGGACTGACAAGTCTAAGATACATAGGGCAGGCCACTAGGCTAGAAACCTGGGAATGAGTTAGTGCTGTCTTATCTAATGTCTTATCCAGAGGCTGTCTAGAGGCTAATTCCTTCTTCCTCAAAGGACCTTAGTCTTTTTTCTTAAGGTCTTTGACTGACTGGATAAGGCTAACCTATATTACAAAAGGCAATCTGCTGCTATATTTAAAGCCAAACAATTGAAATGTTAATCACATCTCAAAAAATATCTGTACAGCAACACCTAGAAACTGGGTGCCATTGCCCAACCAAGCTGAACACATAAAATTAACCATCACAGTCCCTACAACCTCTATCCTTTAACTTACTTCTATTACATTTTATTGCTTTTCAAATCACAGTCTTGAAGATTAATCTTTCTTCTCTTTCCTGCTACTTGAGTGACAGACATCACAAATATCTTGGCAGAGCTTGTTAACTCTGTGTCAAAATGCTCTGCACAGCTGGTATGGTTTCCTTATTACGCTGCTATCAGCCAGGACCACTGGAAGAGAGAAATTGCTGCTCTTTTCCTTGTTTATTCTTCTCCAGTTACTGATTCTGAGATGGATTTAGGGCCACACAACTGATTCTGTGTTCAACTAACATTTTAGGAGTTGGTTTATCTCTTACTCACTGTTGTTTTCTGTAACAATTTTTCTTTATATTCTTTCTTCCTGGTTCTCACAAGAGGGAAGAATCATGAATTTTTTCTTATCTACTCTTTCTAGTAAGGCTCCTCTAGGCACAGCTCCAGAATCTCCCATTTTAAATGTTTTTTTCCCCCCACAAAAGAGATATAATGCAATTTGTCCCCTGATGACTTTAATTTTTAGTCTGGTCATCTCATTATTTTATTGATAAAATTCATTATTACTTTCCGTAATAAGTAGTTGCAATTAAATAATTTTCTATGCTTAAAATAATATAAAAATAGGAAGGGAGACAAAACATAAATGACTCTTAAACATAGAGAACAAACACAGGGTTGTTGGAGGGATTGTGGGAGAGGGGGATGGTCTAAATGGGTAAGGGCCATGAAGGAATCTACTCCTGAAATCATTGTTGCAGTAACTAATTTGGTTATAAATTAAACAATACATAAATTAAAAAAAAATTTCCTATGCTTAAGTTCCTTTTCTTTGTACATAATTATTAACTTGAATTCACCTTTAAACAATGAAGGGTTAGGGGTCACTAACCCCTCATGCCATCAAAAATATGTGTGTAACTTTTGCTCTACTAAAACTTAACTACTAATAGGCTTCTGTTGCCCAGAAGCCTTACCAAAGACAAAGTCAGTTAACGTGTTTCTTATATGATGTGTATTGTATACTGCATTCTTAGCATAAAGAAACTAAGAGAAAAGAAACTATTAAGAAAATCATAAGGAAAATACATTGAAAGTACTCTACTGCATTTATCAACAAAAATCCATGTATAAATTCAGTTCAAATCTGTATTATTCAAAGATCAACTGTACTCTGATATAAATATCACTCAGCTGAGGAAATAATTTAAACTTTTAGTTCAAAGGGATCACACAGTCTACAGGAGGTAGATTTTTCATCTTTATTTCCTTATCTTTACATATATCTTCCCACTTACATGCATGGTCTCAAGGAAAACTGTACTGTTGTCCTCTGAAACTAAACTACTTGCTAGTCAGTAAATATTTGAATGGATAAATGATTTTTAAGACCCGCTATCTCATATAAAGCATTTCTATTCTATCCTTTTTAAAAATATTGTATAAAATACAAAAAATTGCAATCTTAATCATTTTAAATGTATATTTTTATATTAAATATGTTCATATTATTGTACAATCATCACTCCACTCCATATCCCAAAATCTTTTGCTATTGCAAACTGAAAATCTGTACTCTTAAACACTAATTCCTTCTCTTCCCAGCCCTTGGTAACCATCATTGAACATTTTGTCCCTATGAATTTGACTATTTTCAGAACCTAATATAAGTGGAATCAAGCAGTATTCATATTTTTCTGACTGGATTATTTCACTTAGCATAATGGCCTCAGAAGTTCTCTCTATTGCTTACATATTTCTCAAATTCCTTTCTTTTCTGTCCTTTTCTCAACTTATGCTTAATTAAATTCTCTGGATCTCTTCTACTGACCCAATTAAATAGTCTCCTGATAATAATCCCATAATGTCCTGGCCATGCCTAACCCATCATCCACTGCTATGAGAATTAGGTTTGTTCTTATTACTTACTACTACTATTATAATTATTATTACATTTTCAGATTACAAATCTAACCAAATTCTTCTTTGCTTAAAATATTTTACTGTCTCCTGATTGTCTAAATTTCTTTTAAAGACTAGGTATATAGGATTCAAATTTTGACACTAATATTTAAAAATTAACAATTGTGTGTGTATATTCTCTTGAGTTCTATTTCTTGATATGCATAAAATATTTTTTGATTATAAGGACCACGGATTTTATGCCGTTACATTCTCTTTTTTTTAAAAAAAAATCTATTTACTTTTGAGAGAGAGCGCATTGAACAGGGGAGAGGCAGAAAGAGGGAAAAAGAGAGAATTCCAGGCAGCCTCTCTACTGTCAGGGCAGAGCCTCAACAGGGCCTGAACACATGAACTGTGAAATCATGACCTGAACCAAAATCAAAACTCAGACACTTAACCAACTGAGCCACCCAGGCATCTCTATGCCATTACATTCTTGAAAAAATTACTGTCCCCAAATTTGTCTCTTAATAAAATAGAGTAACTCAAATTTACCATCCTCGTTATAAAATGATTAATTTTATGAATCTTTAAAACAAGTATAGACTCACAAAGTATTCCATTGTGGTATGATGATTGCTAACCATTTGTGAAAAAGCATAATGATTTCAGGATATGTCATCTGGTACACAGAAAATGCCATTTATGTCTATTGTGGAAGGAACCAACGAATAGCACCCTAAATGGCACACATCAAGTGACGTGTGTTAGCCACATGTCATGTTTCCTAAATGTTATTTTAAATTAAGTCTTCATTATTTCATACAAGAGATTGGTCAAAAAGATGTTCATAAATGTGTAGTCTTATATGTTTATGCTTTTTGTAAGTTACCAGCAATGAATACTGTGTATTATAAATATTATAAATAAAAACTGACAGTTTTCTGTCAAATTAGTCATTTAATTGTAATAATATACTTATTGTTTAATAAAAAGAATACAATATATTCTTAGAATTGTCTTAAAGGGATATGAAAACTCTCTTGAAAACTGGCAGCTGAAATCTAGACTATGAAGTTCCCAAATAAGCATAAACAACTTTTGTTGTATAATGACAATAATTAGACAAGTCTATTAGTTTGACACAACATGATAAAATCAGAAAGCTTGGAAACCACAAAATTATTTAAACTACTCAATTCATAATAATATGTGTGAATCCCTTTTACCAATGTCAATAAGAACCTTGTTCTCATGCTCCAAACTTCTAGAAGAAACAAACACACACCATAATAACAAATCACTGAATTGCTCTGTTGAGTAGGAGTAATGAGAGTGAGGATCCTCACCTTTTTTGCAACGTTAGGAGGAAACAATTCAGTATTTCACTATATAATATAATTTAGCCATAGGGTTTTTGTCAATGGCTTTTATCAGAACAAGGAACATTTCTACCATTTTTAGAGTGTTTTTATCATAAATAATTATAGAAATTTTTGGATCGTTTTATCTGTATCCACTGAGATAATTGTATGTTATTCTTTTAAAATGGAAACATGGTGCTTTACAATGATCAATCTTCAAAATTGACCAACCTTACATCCGCTGGATAAAAGATGTTCAACACATCATGATGTGTTAACTATTACATCTATTGCTAGAATTTTTTCTGACCTACTGTAAAGAAATTTTGAGTTTCTGTCATGAGTATTTTACTAAGCAGTTTTATATTTTCATGTCTGGTTTTGATAATATAGGTCTCATAAAACCATTTGTGAAGTATTTGCTCATCTTCTTTTTTTTCAGAAGAGTATTGTGTAATTCCTACTATTCTTTAAACATTTGGAAGGGTTTATTAGAAGAAACAACTTTGCCTTTTTTATTTAATATTCATTTATAAAGATATACAGTCTATTCCTATAATACATTTCTTTGAAGAGAGATCTTATAGTTTGTGTCTCACAACAAATATGCCCATTTCAGCAAAATTTTATAATTTTTTATCTCTTTATTGAGATTCCCTGTGTGTTTGACACCACTCTTCTGATGTACTTTTTTGTTTTTCAGAGATTTGAGTAATTCAGAACATTTAAGTAAGCTAACTTGAAGTCTGTCTAGTAAGTCCAATTGCATGGCATCTTCAGTGATGATGTCCTCTGATTTATTTATTTTTCTTATGAATGGATATCTTCCTGTTTCTCTGTATATTTTAAAATTTTTGTTGAGAACCTTATGTTTTTAATATTGTGATGTGGTAATTCTAAAAATGCAGTTCTTCTTCCTCCCCAGAGATTGATGTTGAGAACAATAGGTACCCATTTGTTTAGTGACTTTTCCAAACTCTTCTGTCAGGACTATATTCCTTGTCCCAGTCTGCATTCAGTCTGTTTCATCCAATAAGGGTATCTTCCCAGGAAGCTCCTTTAACCTGATGAGGTTTAACAATAGCCACTATGCTGATCTCTGAACTGCTGGTCACATTAAAACCCAAAGCTCAATTTTTGAAGAAGGCCCTTACTGACCACCTGGCATCAGCAGGCTGTGCTAGGAATGTGGACCACCATTTCTATAGCTATCTGATTGGGGCCAGGAGCTGGGTGCTGTCGATTCTGTGTGAAGTGTCAAAATTCACCTGCCTCTTTTTTGTTTGTTTGTTTGTTTGTAATCAAGCACTCCCTGGACACTGTAAGTGTTGAGCTAGATTTTGGAGTTCTGAAGTATTTAAATCTATGAAGTACTCAAATGTAACTAGTCCTTGCTAGTTCATTAGTTGGTGAATTTTTAAAATTAGAAATTACTTCGAGAAATATCATTATGGTTTTATGAAATTCTAAAGAATTATGCTTTCTTTATCTTTTCTAAAATGAGACTAATTCCTTTTGCACTCATCCTACTATCTAGTATTCAAATATATCTCACAATTTTCTTGTTCCCATTCCTGGTTTCATCATAAAAGTGAAACTAACTAATCTGAAAGTACGAATCTCATTTTATCAGATTTTTTTTTCCAATCTTGGTATGTTTGTATATTCTTAGATTTCTTTTTTGTTTACTAACTTCTATTACCATGGAATGACACAAAGTGTAAATGAACTACTGCTCGATAAAGGAATCAAAAAAGTAAATGAATTAGATGATTCATTTAGAGACTTGAGGACAGAAAGATTATCTATGTTAATAATCTATTATCTATGTTAATCCCTGACTTAAGAAAATAAATCAGTCACCTGAAAAAATGTATAAAAGGTAATAAAATTTATGACATATTTGAACATCTGACATAAAATTGTATATGATTATGATTCTACTTACAAAAATAGCACAACGATACAGAGCCACTGAAGTGTGCTACTTAAAAGTTTCACAAAGAAATCAGAAGTTATGTTACTGAACAAAAAATGATAAAATATTTAAAAGTAGAGTGTTTACAAAAACAGCAATAATAACTTTGTCCCTAACACTGAGATAAACTAAGAAACTACAGATGGAAAGTACAGGTAGATTCAGAAAAGGCTGAGAGGAAATAGCCAGTGATATAGGTATAGATCCAAGAGGTAGTGATGTCTACTGCCGTGATTTCAGTGCGTGTGTTTGGGTGAGCTACCCTGTACCAGTGGTGCTGATCTGCAGTTAAGTGGACAATTAGTTTGTTATAGAACAAATGAAGGTTACCGTGTTGTTCCTTTTTGCACATGAGAGAAAAAAATATGTGCTACCTATTATTTAACATTTTCTAGCTTGAGTGTAAAAAAAGAAGATAAGTAATCAGAGCTGGGAGCAATATCAACTCTTATAGTAAATGAAGCAAAAAGAAAGACCTATGGGAAATGCATTCAGTGCTATATAAAGCATAAAAAGACAGTCATTTGATTCAAAACTTGGCAATACGGTTAGGGATCTCATATTGGAACAAAAGGTATATTGCTTTCTTTGAGCTTCCTGCCACATTATAAATTTACCTTTTAGGTTACTAGAATTGGTAGAAAATTAACTTTTGCTCTACTTTCATTTGTCTATATTAGGGGTCCACAGAAGACCATTTCAAAGTAAGTGATTATATCCTTTTCACAATTAGATCATTTGTCAGTAGAATGTTAAGCTCAAAAACAGCAACTTCAGAGAAAATATTTAAAAGAAATTGGAAGTTTTGTTAGTGAGGAGAAACACTGGCATTATAATAAAGAAATGCTAGGGAGTATAGAGAAATTAAATTAATCGTATCCCATGTCACCTGGGTGGCTCAGTTGGTTAAATGTTCCACTTTAGCTCAGGTCATGATCATGTGGTTCACGGGTTCGAGCCCTGTATCGGGTTCTGTGCTGACAGTTCAGAGCCTAGAGCCTGCTTCAGATTCTGTGTGTGTGTGTGTGTGTGTGTGTGTGTGTGTGTGTGTGTGTCTGCCCCTCCCTCATGTGTTCTGTTTCTCTCTGTCTCAAAAATAAACTATATAATCCTAACCTGTTCAGGTCATTATTTTGATCTTATTTTCAAAATTCAGTGTAATCAGTAATTTAAAACTAAATGCAAGCTTAAGACAATAACATTCACCACGTTATGCTTTTTACCACTTGAAAATACGTTACTCTTAGTAGTGTATTCAATTAAAAACTTCACTGAAATGTATATATGCTAACCATTTTATTGACTTTATAGTATGAGCCAGGATTAAGAAATAGAATAATTGCATATAATAAAATTTAGGAATGTTAGATAAGAACCTTGGATCATCTACAACTGCTGGTTTGAGAAGACTCCTGAGTTATCGTGGTATTTGTTACAAGTCACCGCATGCAATGCGCTTTTGAGAAATCTCTGCAGCAGGGCCAGTTTTTAACAATCTACCTGATTTCTACCCCACCCCATTTAGTTTGATGACATTTAACTATCTTATTGTATATCTGAGTCTTTTGAGTGTTTTCAGATTATCAGAAGAAAGAATTAAATGAGACGAATGTTATTAACATTGCATATATCTTGGGTAAAACTAGGCATTAAGTTTATTGGATTATTAGGATTATTCAAAATGTCATAAAACAGCATGGGACTGAACTTCTTCTTTTCTGTCTTATTTCTTTTTTAAGGTTTGTTTGTTTGTTTATGAGATGGAGGGAGGGGCAGAGAGAGGGAGAGAGAATCCCAAGCAGTCTCCATGCTGTCAATACAGTGCTCAAACCCACAAACCGTGAGATTATAACCTGAGCCAAGATCAAGAGTCAGACACTTAATCAGCTGAGCCACACAGGTGCCCTGAGGCACCTTGACATATCATAGTATGGCCTCTGCTGGAATATTCTGGTTTCAAATTATGTGATTAAGAGTGTGGAGGGTAATCTCTTTGCTCTCCATGAGAGATGGCTATTTTAGAGGAATAGAGAGAGAATGAATCCTAAAATGGACTTTTAAAATATTTTCTAAAATAATATTGGTTAACAGATTATTTTAAAATGTAAAACTAGAATATCATTTTTTCAAGACATACTGAATAAAGCCTGTAGAAAATTTAGTTAATGCAAATATATTATAAAATACTCATTCCATCAATAGCCAATCTTATATTAGTTCATCTTTTAAAATGTTTAATTATAAGTTAATTATGAACTGATTTATATATATAAATGTACATATACATTTATATGTACTTTTCATCATATTAATAAAAATATTTCAGTTATGATGTTTATGCTATTATTTATGTTATTTACATTTTTAAATTATTAAATTATCAGTAAATATCAAACACCAGAATCAGATATATATGCACAGTTTAATAAAAAATACTGTCTTCTATCATACCTCTAATTTAAAAACTGAGGAGCTTAAACTAATCTTGGCATTTATTATTATAAATTATGAGAAGCAGCATTATTTTATTTTATAACCTATAAATTAATTTATTGTATCAGGTGTATATATTACTGTAAGTATGAACTTACCTTTTTTATGTTATTATTTTTTAATGTTTATTTATCATTGAGACAGAGAAACAAAGTATGAGTGGGGGA
The DNA here is from genome assembly GCF_006229205.1 of Suricata suricatta. Lineage (NCBI taxonomy): Eukaryota > Metazoa > Chordata > Mammalia > Carnivora > Herpestidae > Suricata > Suricata suricatta. The sequence goes on from NC_043702.1 coordinate 47,516,490, forward strand.
GGAGCAGAGAGAGGGAGACACAGAATCTGAATTAGGCTCCAGACTCTGAGCTGTCAGCAAAGAGCCCGAAGCAGGGCTCAAACCCCTGAACTATGAGATCATAACCTGAGCTGAAGTTGGACACTTAACCAACTGAGCCACCCAGGTGCCTCAAATGTATATATTTCTAAACTTGACTCATATTGGTAATATATCTCACAAAATCTTTATCTTTCCTCTGTCATTTTCTATAGGAGTTCACAAAGCACATATTAAAATATTCATTTGAATCGAAAAACGAAGTTGTATTTATTGGATGGGAAAGTCTTAATGATCTTTCCTTAATCCATTGTATTAAAGAAGATAGAACAGGTATCTAATGGATGACAGCCTCCCCTTAGATTTCATGTTGGTTTTCTCAAATGAGACCTAGCAGTGCCCCTGGAATTTGTTCATAGTTGACTGAGTCTGGGGCTCTCGAGGCGTGCTGAGGTCAATGTTGGGCCTCATGATACTGTTTTTATTTCTATTGATATTGTATTTAATGAAATAGTTTACAAGAAAAAGAAAGTGGTGTTGGTCATAGCCATTTTTGGTGACCATCACTAAAGTTGTACATTCATGAAAATTTGAGTTTTGACAAAACATGTCAGGATGAATGGATTATTACGAGACAAGGTACAAGCATTCTTATGCCAGCTCTATTCCCCAAGCTGAGTGTTCCTCACTTGCAAGGCACTTCACTATATGGAAAAGCACCACTACATACTCACCCTGCCTCTGTCCTCTCTCTGTAGAGCTTAGAAGGCAACCAAAGTAACTCCGAGAACCACTCTAGTTACCATTTTTTCCATAAGTCATAAAGTCTTTCCCTCTGACCCAGAAATCATGTGTTTTCTACCACTATCTACAAAACAGAAGTCAGGCTAACTTGTTAGATGGCCAATGTGATAAACCCCCAGTCCTCTCATAGTGCTTGATGTTCTCTTGATACAATGGTGTGTCTTCAGTTCAGTCTGAATAATGCCCAAAATGGGTAATTATGAAATAACATTTCCTGCATTAAACTTCTAGCTTAATTATCAGGACTAAGAACCAAGATCAGCTACATAAATGTGATTACTATTTACTCCAAACAACTTTCATTCAGGTACTTCTGTAGACAAGTTAATAATGCTAATAATGTTGTTTGTGTCAGCGATTTTCTAAAATTGGGTTTTCCAAAATTGACAGTTAGAATTAGCCTGCTTTTCATGAAATTAGTTCTCTCAACTGAACAAAACATTTGCTTATGAAACAACTCTTTACTTATCCAAATTTTCTGCAAGATCTTCTGACCGGAAATTTATAAAATCTGCCCAATCAAGTTCAGAAATATCACAGTAAAACACTTATCTGAAGCCACACAAAGCTAGATCCCAAATCTCCATAAGTTCCTCACTGTAATCTTCTGCTAAAACACTCTTAAGAAACTGTCAAGCTGATGCTTCTTCATGCAGGAGGTGACAAACTTGGTTGCTCAAATCATCAGCTTATTAGAGTATGGGTGTGTAGATGTGTATGTGGGTTATGTTAAAATTTGGGGATTAAATGTATATAATGATTACTTTCAGAAGTCTACATATCTACTAATGCTTCAGAACTATTAGTTTTTAAAAATCTTTTGAGTTTTCAGTATCTATTTAACCAAAATGGTTAGTATCCATATTTTTAATTGTTTGAAATACTGTCAAATGAAATTACATGTCTTGGACTTATTTTCGGTGTGTTACATGCAAATCCAGATGGCTGTAGACACTAGCTGCAAGCTAAACAATGTGAAAGTGATGATGGATTACCGTGCGACACGTCAGATGATGATCTGGCATCTAACATAAAATAAACGGAAAAAGGAACACACTAAGAGATTTGGTTTTCCTTACATGAGACTAATGTCATACAGTTATGAACTTTAAAAATGACTGAATAAATGACTTCCAGAAAACACATATTTCTCCATTGCCTAGGTCCATTTTGTTTCACTCTGTAAACATATAGTATCCCCATTTCAATATATAAACATAAGATACTCATCTGCAAAATTCAACAAAATCGTACATGGAGGATTCTAGGCTCGCCTTCATATTGTCTTTAGCAATAAGTAAAAGCTGCAACAGCCAGCAATGAAAAACTACACAACTTAATATTGTATATTTTGAATTACCAAGTCTTATTTTTTCAAAGTTGTCATATTGTATAAAATCTACCTGGAAATGTATCTTTTTCTGAAGTTAGGGGTTGTAGGAGTATGATTTCATTATTTTACCAATGTGCAATCAAATGCAAAGCCTCTCCATGAAATTCTGCAGGCCAGATTTTTTCTTTACAGTAGTCAGACTTGCTCTAAGAGAAATAATGTGGTTATAGCTTTCTAAGTATGCTAAGCTTTGATTACAGGCTGCAGCAGAAAATGGCTTTGACTAATACAGAAAAATGTGCAAATAGAATTTGAAGGTTATTTAATAATGTGCAGTGGGGAATAGTTCTGCTACCTTTCAGCCAAGAAGACTTTAAAGAGACATTCAGATAATTCAGATAAAATTGAAATATGTTGATTCTCAGTTTTGATGTATAATAATATAAAGATTACATCATTTTTTGATGAAGGAATAGGCAGTAAAAAGGCCTTCAGAATAATCTACTTTGTAAAACAATACCAATTCTATCATGGCAGGTCTAAAGCTTGTTTAATCATAACTACATTGCAAGAAATAAAATTCCACTTAGTCTCCATATCAGAGAAATGAAACCAGGCTAATTGTGAAATATAAAATTATCTATCATTATCACTAATTGAAAGTTTATTATTTTTGCTTTGTGTTTTTTTAATTTTTTTCTCATAAACATTTTTTTTCTTTTTTCTTTTTTAACTCAAATATTAGTTAACATGCAGTGCAATATTGGTTTCAGGAGTAGAATTCAGTGATTCATCCTTTACCTATAATGATTTGCTCATCACAAATAGTGTCCTGCCTACCACCCATCCCCCATCTAGCCCATCTCCCACCTCCTTCCATCACCCCTCAGTTTACTAGTCTCTTGGGGTTTGTTTCCCTCTCTTCTTGAAAAAGTTAAGTTTTAACTATGATTCTCTTAACATATCTGTAACTCTGTTTATATAAAATACATTATTTTTAGCCAATAGAAAAAATCGTGTGTTCTGGTGGTAAATATTTTACCCCAGATTGTTAGTATTGCAAATTGCTATTTGGATTCATGAATCTGGTAATTAATGTTAAGTGGATCAAGCAACATGGGGAGAAGAGAGCCTAATACTCTGATGAAGCAAGAATACCTATAGATTATTGATGATACACTGTGCGATTCCTTAACAGATAAGAACAGTGCTGGAATGACACAAATCCAAACGGAAAGACTGGGTTTGAAGTCAAGGATTTGGTGGAGTTAGATGCAATCACACAAGCAGATTCACTGTAAGTACTCAGATCTAGTAAGTAAGTATGTAGGGCAGCAGCATAAGCTTCAATGATCAAGTGGCTTCCATTTAGGCATGCAAGGAGGACGTGTAGAAAATCAGGGGTGAAGAGATTATAGTAGAAGGTATAGTTCATGGCTTGTATCTGTAACAGAGAGAAGCAAGTATCCAAGAAAAGAGATTTGATTACAAAATTTGGGAATGCAGTGTTTTTCCTTTTACTCCAGGATAACACAGAAATACAATAGGCATATATATATAATTTATATATATTTATAAACATGTTATTAAATATATTTTATATAATGCATATTTATTATATTTCTGAATTTTATCCTTTTAGGTTTATTTATTTTGGGGGAGACAGAGGAGTATGACCAAAGGAGGAGCAGAGAGAGAGGAAGAGAGAGAATCCCAAGCAGGTTCCATGCTATCAGCACAGAACCCAACATGGAGCTCAAACTCATGAACCATGAGATCATGACTTGAGCCAAAATCAAGAGTCAGACACTTAACTGGCTGAGCCACCTAGGCACCCGTATTTCTGTATTTTCTCTAAAGAAGATCTAGAGAGAAAGAATGAGCAATGTGAATTGAGGAACCAAGAAAAGAGGTGGGACTGAGTAATGAGAAACTCACCTTACATATCCAGATATCAAGTACAGGAAACAGAAGCAAGAATATTTTTTGTAACTAGGACAGCATTTCTTAAAGAGGTGTTATATAATCTCTTCAGGTATTCTAGAACCATGCTTAGAGTATGGGTGGAAATAAAATTATGGGCAAATGGGAATGCCTTCAAGGTAGAGTTTTGCAGAGTGCAAGTTGAGTATTTGTTAGTATACTGGCTGTCATAGTAGTTTTACTCATTTCTGCTTAGAAGTCAAAGTAATTTTTAGCTTTTGAATATCATTTTGATCAAATAAAAGTAACCTGAGTATATCTAAGGTCTGTTCATAATTATAAGGGGAGCTCAGCAGGAGTATCTCCTATTATAGGGGAAAATGTAGTATATCATACTAAAGACTGCGGAAATTACCCTCAGGCTAGTTGAAGTCAGGGGAACTGAAAGAAAATTCTAAATTGTAGACCATGAGGAAAGTAGGTCATGTGTGGTAAAATGAACCTAAATATCAGGACTGTGAGGTCGGCAAAACTGACATTAAAAAGAAAATGAAAGAGACAAAAGCTCAGAATGTGGGGAACAATTAAGTATGAACAGTATAAAGAAGTTCAAGCAAGTGGTTTTCATGAGTAAGCACAAGAAAAATGTTAGAGGTCCATTTTTAGATTTGCCAGCTACATGGTGTAGGAGTGTGCTGGAGAGATCAAAGGAATCATGCAGAACTGGTCAGAATGTATAGCAAAATGTCAAACTTTATTCACACAAAAGTATAATATGTTAGAGCCTCACTTTTATACCTCATCTCTAGAGGCAGGTTACAAGATATCTTAGATTTGACATTCCTAATAATGATAGTATTCCAAAATTAAGTTCCAGGTTTTGAATTCCAAAAATGTCATTATATATTATATATGACTACAATTGATGTGTGCTTACTTTAAGTAAATAATTGTATACAGAATACCATGTGTGTTTTTCTTTTAATATAAATTCTTGTGCAAATATCATTGTCACCAAATGTTAAAGCTAAGGAAAATGATCATTATAAGGATTTAAAGTATCTTAGATAATGCCAAAGAGCTAATAGGTGGTGTACACGGGATTCTATTCCAGAACTATCTGACTGAGCTCCTAACTTTCATATAATGATATATTTTGGCATTAAAATTCTATTGTATTTTTAATCTATAATTATTTGGGCTGATGAAGCTAAATCTAGGGAAATAATTATCATAGTAAGAAGTAATGTTTGAGTTCCAGCCAATGAAATATGTGCTCTCATAAACAAAGGCGTAGTTGATGTTACATTAACTAACTTCTACACTAGAAGTAACATAAAAGTATCATTTAAAGTAATTTCATGTAGGGGCGCTTGGGAGGCTCATTGGCTGGAGGTCCAACTTCACCTCAGGTCATGATCTCACAGTCTATGAGTTCCAGCCCTGCGTCCAGTTCTGTGCTGACAGCTCAGAGCCTGGAGCCTGCTTTGGAATCTGTGTCTCCCTCTCTCTCTGCCCCTCCCCCGCTCATGCTCTGTCTCTGTCTCCCAAAAATAAATAAACATTAAAAAATTAAAGAATAAGGTAATTTCATGTATTACCTTAGTTTTTTCCTAAAAGACTGGCTGAGTCAAGCTGAGTCAATAAAAAGGAACTACGCTTTCTATTCAGTAAATATAAAACTATACCAAGATCATAAGCATGCATTTTGGGGTTCAGAGAAATGGTCAAATTTATTAACTCAGGACTGGAGATATTACCCTTCTGCGCTTTCTAAACATAAACTCAAAATTAAATAACTTTTGAATACTTAAAATTATGGAAGATACTTTTTATATTCAAAATGTTATTCTATGAAAGTCTACAGAACTGAAAATGAATTAAACAAATAAATGAGACCTATGTTAGATTCTTGTCTTACAAATATGTACAAAAAGGAATTTAGAATGTACTTATGTATCTCAAAGGATTAGCAAATCAGTTTATGCACAAGAAGGGATCAGAAAGAGTTAGTGTCTGTTAAGCATCATTTTCAATGTTATGGTGAATAAAATATTGAGGATTTAAGGTGTTAAGGACATGTAAATTAGATTTCCAACATTTTTTACAGTGAAATCATTATTTTCATGCAAAAATATACTCATATATACAACAAATATACTTTATATATGAATCTTGTGAGGCTTTGGAGGATTTTCTCCCCTAGTTCTGCCCAAAATCTCTTTAAACTACTTTGGTATCGCTTTAGCTATTATTTGTAAAACATTCACTACATGGTATGTACTTAATATGCCACATATCATATAATCCTAACCAGAAGCCTATGAGATAACTATTCTTTATTCCTATTTGGGATATGAAGTTAATGAACAGATCATTCATGTCACACAGCTGTGAAATCTAAATCCAAAATTAAAAATAGGTCTGTTCAATTACAACTTGAACTTTTCCAGTCAATCAATGAATGTCTTTACTCTGTTTGCTAGAAATGCATTGTATTGTTTCATCTGCAATATATGTATTCATAAATTAGTTTCCTCATTTTATCCATGGGATTCCTATCCATATAATTCTAAAATAAAAAATATATTTATATCTACCACATATTTATTTTATTCTAAGATTCATATATGATGTAAGTGAATGTACTTTGTGAGTCGATATATAAAGTATAACTAACAATCAGTACTGGTTCCTTAATTGAAAACCAGTCTTATGTTTTCATTTCATTGAATCAATTTACATTCTGCTTGTCTTTAGATGGCAATAATGATCTAAACCTGAATTTGAAATCAATTAAAGACCGATGCCAGATTGATAGAAATGAAACAGCAACATTCATACTGTCTGGGCTCAATGGTGAGCCACAATCAAGATTTCGAATATTTCTCTGGAGTCTAGGCATTGGAAAACTCTGATTATGTAAAGGTTGACACGTTTATTCAGAACCAATACATGTTAAACCTCACAGCTGTGGTCAGAGAAGAGCTGAGCCCCTGATCTACCTCTGGAAGACAGGGTGAACCCTGGCTCACATGCACACACTTCAGGGAAGCATCATCAAAGCATGATATGGCAAGCCTTTGTTCAGGCCATTCTAAACCTGCTGCTGAAAGCACATTGTGAGCTCTCTCATTCAGCAAAAGGGCTGAGTTTGCATATCATTGTATAATAATACAAGTAAATTGATCAAAGCAGGCAGTTAGCTGTATATGAAATCATCCTGAATCTACCCCAAAGCCCTTCTTCCTTCCTTCCTTCCTTCATTTCTTAAACAAGTAATTGTCCTTCCTCTAATGTGTATGAGGCACTACTCCAGGTACTTGGTTTCATCCATGAAACAGAACACTCTGTAGTCCTAAGGCATGCAGGGCACATACATGCTCCCCTCTTCCACTACTTCCAGTTTATTCTGCTTACTCCAAGCCCTAGAACATGGTATTATCTTACTTCCCTTCACGTAAACATCTTTTCTCTACTTGCATACATATATGTTTCATAGATAAATGTCTCAAAAATGCCACAGAATCTATTGTCATTTTATGTTAATCTGTTTTTTAATTAATTGGTTACTTTTTCTGTTCTTTAAACTTAGTGTTTTATCTAAATTTCATATTTGATTAAACACATTCATATCTCCAAAGTGTTTAAGTAATGATAACCAGCTTATAAATTGTTTCCCTCATGAAAATATAAGAACTGATTGCAAATACATGATTACTATTTTAATCACATATGCACAATGTATTATTTTCTCTATATGGACCTTTGTGTGCTAAATATACCTATGTTACATACATCACATTAAAGGACACATTTGACAAACTTGTCCAGATATTTCTGAATTCAAATTAAGGCTAAAACTATTAGCTTTCTTTACTGCATATCTAAAAACATATGATATTGTATATTTATTAAAGTAAATTCTTCTTGTGAAAATTCATACAAATTTTTATTAATCTTGAAGGAAGTCATTAAAGTCCTAAAAATATTCTCATTCCATAATTTCTTATTTTACATTATTTGTAAAGTATATTCTTTTCTTGTTTGTTTGTTTTATGTTTGATACAGAGAGAGACAGAGCATGAGAGGGGGAGGTGCAGAGAGAGAGAGACACACAGAATCCGAAGCAGGCCCCAGGCTCTCCGCTGTCAGCACAGAGCCGACATGGGGCTTGAATCCACCGTGAGATCATGACCTGAGCCAAAGTTGGAGGCTTGAGACTGAGCCACCCAGGTGCCCCATGAAGTATATTCTTAAAAAAATAAAAGAATTATTCTGGTTAATATTCTGAACAGAAGTGGACAAACTGAAAATAACCAATTAATACTTTTCTTGTTATTTTTATTCTCAAAGATATTATGTTATTTTATTAAATAAATCTACATAAAGATTTTAGTTGAAAAGGACATCATAGCTGATTCCTTATCTACTTATTCTATTTAGACATTTAGATACTCTAAAAGAAATATGCAAATGGAAAACAAGACAAATAGAATTAGAAAGTTAAAGGCAAACAGAAACTCTCTGAAGATTGAATTCGAGTTTCATATGGACCAATGAATGTCTCTATCACACTACAGATTTAAAAAAAAAAATGTGTCGAGGTACCTGGGCGGCTCAGTCGGTTAAGTGTCTGATCCTTGGTTTTGGCTCAGGTCAAGATCTCAGGGTTCATGAGATGTAGCCCTGTGTTGGGCTCTGTGCTGACAGAACAGAGACTGCTAGGTAATTCTCTCTCCTCTCTCTGCCCTCCCCCACCTCATGTGCAAGAGTGCGGGCGCACACACACGTGCATGTTCTTTCTCTGTCTTTAAATAAATAGATATGCTTAAAAATATGTAACTGGGGGTGCCTGGATGGCTCAGTTGGTTAAGCATCCAACTCTTACTCTGAGCTCAGATCATGATCCCATGGTTTGTGGGTTCAAGCCCCATGTAGGGCTTTGTGCTGATGGCACAGAGTCTGCTTGTGATTCTGTCTCTCCGTCTCTCTCTGTGCCTCCACCACTAGTTCTCTCTCTCTCTCTCTCTCTCTCTGGAAATAAACTTTAAAAAAATGTGTAATTCATAAGCTATTCTTAAACCCAGATGAGTGTTTTTCCAAAGAACAAAGAAGTCTGTATATTTCTATCAATGTTGTGATAAAAGTGGCCCAAATTCTGCTTGCTAAGCCCTGTCAAATTTTTCCACAACACTGTACTTTAATCTTGACAAACTCATTGGAATAGAATCTTTCTTTTTAGAGGACGAAAATTTAGACCCAGAGAGACTGTGACTGGAGGGTCTGCTGCACAACCATTCATAGAAATTGAGCTTCTGGATTTGTTCTGGGTTGTTTTTAATTTTTTTTTAATTTGTGTATAGGTGACACACAATTTACACAGGTTTCAGCTATACACCATAGTGATTCAACTTTTCTCTACATCATGCCATGCTCACCACAAATGTAGAGCTTCCTGAGTTCTAATACTGTCCTTTCTAGTATGATAGACTTATATTTGGGGGTTTACAAAACCCAGTATGTTTACCATAGGTAATGAGAATGCTGAATTCTAGGGGTTCCTGGGCAGCTCAGTTGGTTAAACATCTGACTTGGGCTGAGGTCATGACCTCATGGTTCATGGGTTTGAGCCCCACATCCAGCTCTGTGCTGAGAGCTTGGGGCCTGGAGCCTGCTTCGGATTCTGTGTCTCCCTCTCTCTCTGCCCCTCTCCTGCTTGTGCTCTCTGTCTCTCTCACTCTCTCTCTCAAAAATAAATAAACATTAAAAGCATTAAAAAAAAGAATACTGAATTCTAAAAACAATGATGATGATGATGGTAAGCAAACCAGAATAAACATTAATATAAAGAGCAGGGCTAATAAATTAAAAAACAGGCTAATAATGCATCTTGGTTTTGCTTTGCCATTTCAAGTCTCATAGAATATATTCTGGATCTGTTCCAAATAGTAACAGTAAAATAAATTTCAATTAACTATACAATGTTAATAAGAAAAAAGGTAAAAAGAATTATGTAAAATGTCTATCCCTCATCTATTCTCCAACAGCACACTCCATATAACTATTAAAATATTCATCATTTTATAAAGGGTGCAATCTGAGGAATACAGCGATGGTATTGTGATAGTGCTATATGGTTACAAATAGTATCTATACTGTGGTGAGCATAACATATAGACTCACCGAATCACCGTGTTGTACACCTAAAGCTGACATAATATTTTGTGTCAATTGTCCTAAAAAAGAAGTCATAATCTTACTGCAATTATGCTTACAGTGTCCCTCTCTAGATAATGACCCTCTGGAGGGCAAGTGCTATATTTTATTCACTTCTCTGTCCCAGGTTCTGTTACAGTAACAGTATATAATTAGGCACTAAATAAATGTTGTTATATAAGTGAAGGAGAATATTACTTTAAAAAGATATGAATGTATCATAAACACATGTGATTTTCAACATGTTGTTCAAGTAAGGCAAAATTAATTAAAAAATAACTTTTTTAGCTGTTTATGCTGCAGAAACTCTTGTGGGAGAGTTTCCATTTCACTGGAAGACTGAAATGACACTCTTTCAAGGTTTCTTTTGCAATCTGGAAATAATAAATTATTGTGTCCTTCCTGAGTTTAAACTTGACCTTTTTTTTGAGAGAGAGAGAGGAAAAGAGAGAGAGAACATGTGTGTACTGGTGTAGGGGGAAGGGGCGCAGGGGCAGAGAGAGAGAGAGAATGAGAATCAAGCAGGCACCACGCCCAGCTCAGACCTCCACATGGGACTCAATCTCATGTTCCTGAGATCATGACCTGAGCCCAAATCAAGAGCTGGATACTTTACTGACTGAGCCACTCAGGCACCCCAAAACTTGAATCTTTTAAAGTTAGTAGCTGATAGTTGAAAGCCCAAACATGATTTATATATATTTTAATTTTTTTAATGTTTTATTTATGAGTGGGGAGGGGCAGAGAGAGAAGGAGACACAGAATCAGAAGCAGGCTCCATCCAGGTTCTGAGCTGCCTGCGCAGAGCCTGACAAGGGGCTCAAATCCACAAACGTGAGATCATGAGCTGAGCCGAAGTCGAAGGCTTAACCAACTGAGCCCATAATTTATATTTTTAAAGTAGGTAAATTCCTAGAGTTTCCATCAACATCATGGAGAGCCCTTGTTAAATGAATGGCAAATTTCCTTCACAGAAAAATGGGAGTACTACAGTCTTTCGTGTGAATATCAAATTACCAGGTTCAGTAGATGAATGACCAGAGGTGTTTGCACTGGTGTTGTTATGGCTAACCTAACTACAATTGATATAAATCTGGAGTTTATTTATAGTAACTGATTGATTCAGTAAGTGTTTGCTACATGCTGTTTCCTGAGATAAAGTCCTGAAGGTCAAATATAGTGACATTCATTCAGTTCATTATGAACTGAATGAGCTGTCAATCTTGGATCAAGAATGATATCAGTCATTATTTGCATCATTAAAATACACCATTTCAGTGTAGTAAGAGTGACTTTGGGTTTTCTTATTTTGAAATGGTCAGCATACTTTTTAAAATCAATAATTTGTTCTAGACATTTATTCTTTCTCCAATGGTAGCACTTAGCACAATTAGTTTTGATCATAAAAAAAAAGTTTCTCATAATTGATTACACAAAGTAACACCCAGGAACAACAAAGGAAAAACCCAGTAGGTTTTTCTTACTTCCAGAAAATGAAATTTTAAATCCATTTGTAGCTCCTCAGTTGGGCCATATTGTTAGTAATGAATATCGTTTCTTCCCTCTAAAAACTGAGCCTGAGGCAAGACCTAGATGCAGCTACGCTATTTCAGGAAGTGATGTTGAAAAACTGTTGTGGGTGATTGGGAAAGTTGAACTGAGAAGAAAAAGACTACTCAAAGAAAAGTTTTCAAATTGGGCAGCACTGTAGGAAAACTGGGCTTGTTCCCATTGGGGAAACTCTGAGAATCTTTATACATACCATCTCAGAATTGTCAGCCTCAGGGACAAACAAGTGAGAATCTTTCAGATGCCAACACCTATTAGCCAAGGGCTTTACCATGTGGTGTGAACACTTAACACCAGGCTAGGTTTGCATGTATGTCAGAATTGCTAGTAGGTTCGTATGGGCATCTCATATGGCAGTGGACAATAAACTCAGAGCAGAAAGCTAGAGATACAGGATTCAGCTAAGCAAGATGCAGTTAGGTTATATTTGCATACAGCTGAGGGGATGTGATTAGGACGTAAGTGGTGTCTGATCTGGTCACTGAAGTTCTTGCTTTATATTTGGGAATACTATCAAACCTACATGTCTCTGCTTGTTTATGTTGCTGCCTAAGCAGGTTGCTGACTGCTGGTGATGGAGAGATCTCTTTCCCGAAAGCATAATTGGTTTTCTTTTCAGTGACAGTCATAAATACTGTATTGAAATAGACTTATATATTGTATTTAATCATGTTTCCGGTTGTGTATATGTATTCTGCTTTTAAATACTTTGAAAATAAAGAGACAGGAAAATATGCACATATTGTTGTTATCCTCTAGCTCTATTTATAAATACTTAGGTGTCAGATGCACAACCCTAAAACCTGCAGTTCCGTCTCGAGCACTACTGTTTGCTATGTCCATAGTACACAGAGCTGCTACTCTTGTAGCCCAACATAATTCAGGGGCTTCTAAGATGCCTGGAGTGTCAAGGAGTATAGCAATGATAGGCTAGGATCACTTTGCTGAAAAGACCTCTTGCACAATTTTGCTTGAGTTGTTAGAATTTCAGTTTTTACCTGCATAAGGAAAAGGTTTGTTTAGAATTCATTTAAAAAATGCCTCTATCTCCAGTCCATACATAATAAGATGTGGCAGACAATTGCCTTCTCAAAATGTCTTCTCAATGGTGTCTGTAAAATGACAGACTTATTGATAAGCACTTAGGAGGATTTGAGAATGACTTACTACAATTGGTCATAAATTCAAATGATGTTGTAAAAACTACATCAGTTTTGGAAGGTGCCAGTAGCCAAATGGAGAATTTTATTTGTATCCAGCTTTGTCCAATATGTCTATTAACCTGATAATACCCACTGTCGTGACCCAAACCTTGCTGGTACCCAGGTACTGATTTATGGACATTACCTGAGGAAAGAAAGATAGCGATAAATGTGACTATTTTTAAGTCTGAAATTATATTTGTGCCTGTGAAGGTAAAAAAATCTTCCTCCCCTTATGTGTACCATTACCGGGTTGCATTCTCCTTTCAATAATGAGACTGAAGATTTAGGGGAAAATTTTACACTAACTTTATCACTTTTATAACAATCATTCATTGCTATTCTTCATAACCTATTTTTTAAATTTTTAATTTTTCTCCTAATATTTTTGAAAACTACTGATAAATATGCTATCCTTGACCTTCTGGAATTGCAGTCACCCGAGGGCAGCAATTAGGAAGACTCAGTTGCTCATTGGAAATCCTTACCTTGACAGCAACGGTACAATAATTTAAAGACATATTATGTTGAAAGGAGGTGGAGATAAATATGAACATTGACCTTCATTTTGATCGCTTATTGTCACCGTAATTTTTCCCCTTGTAAGGATATATTTCTTTTGCAAGTGAACTATATAAACAAGAATGTCACTTGTAATCGACCAAGGATATGTTTTTCCTTTGACCTACCTGCTGACGGCCTTCTGTGCTGAAACTTGCAAGATGCCATTACAGGCTGTGGATGGCTGCTGTACGTAAGTGGGGTCTATACCAATAATCAAGGTATTAATCTGCTAAACAGTATTGAAGGGTCTCTATACACAGCACATAATGTATGCCATAGAAGAACCAAAAGAAGAAATCATGCAGTTTGTATTTTGATGAAGCCATCAATCTAATAAAATATTGTGAAATGGGGAACCAGAAAGTGAAACAATCTGGTACTGATTATAACTGCACTAAAGTTTGTAAAAGAACAGAGTGCAAGATGTATTGTGTAAAGAACTTAAAGATTAATCTGGGATTTAGAGAATGAATAGTTTCTACCAAAGCAAGAAAACATCTAAAACCTTAAAAATGATTATTAAAAAAGGCAAATAGCCCGTGTATGGGGAGAAAGTATATATTGAAAAAAGAGGTATGTTGCTCATTTATCTCTCCAAATAAGTAAGTACCAATACAGTATAGAACAAAGATAAACAGATACCAAGAAATAAATTTATGAAGAATCTTAAATGCCAGAAAACAGAGTTCATACATCTTCAGAAAGGAACTGATAAGGTAAACTGTTAAGAAAAAAATTGGTTTTAGGGAAAGTGGCCTAAGAATATTCTATCAGGAAGTTTGAAGAATAACAATAGTATGGAGTTATGAAAATGAGAAGTGGGATTGGTGAAGAGAAAGGATGGACAGTAAGGTACAAACCCAAGAGAAGCTGAAAGTAGAACATTATTTCACTTTCCCCCAAAAGACTGTGTAAGAAGGATGAAAGGAAAGAAAGAAAGAAAGAAAGAAAGAAAGAAAGAAAGAAAGAAAGAAAGAAAGAAAGAAAGAGAAAGAAAGAAAGAAAGAAAGAAAGAAAGAAAGAAAGAAAGAAAGAAAGAAAAAGAAAGAAAGACAGAAAGAAAGCAAGCCAAGATTTCTAGTTTTTTAATAATGAAGGATAAAGAAGTAGGCACCAATGAATTTAGTGGGAATAACTGAAGAACAAAACCAAAATGGACAGGAAATATTGATTTCATTTTGGAATATGATCATCTTGGGCTGAAAGCAAGACATATAAGTAGAAATTTCTTCTAGATTTGTGGGGGGGAAAAAAGGAAAAAATACCAAAGGAAAACAGCAAACACAAGTTTGGGATATGTCAGCACCACTGGAACAGTAACTGAATGTTTCCTAGAGTTTAGTATAAAGCAAAAATGTGGTAAGAATAAAGTCTTAAGAAATAGTCAAAGAGAATGAGAAGAATGATCAGAAACAATATAGGGAAAATAGAAGAACCTGTAAAGAAAAAAAAAGATTTTAAAAAGAATGAATTTTTACAAGTAGGGCAACTGGACTTAATATAAAATACTTCCTTTCATATCATGCTTGAAAGTAATTTTTAAAGAAACTGTCATTTGCCATGTGGTCTTTAAGAATAAGAGCACTTGCGGGGCGCCTGGGTGGCTCAGTCGGTTAAGCGTCTGACTTCGGCTCAGGTCAGATCTAACGTTCGTGGGTTCGAGCCCCGCGTTGGGCTCTGTGCTGACAGCTCAGAGCATGGAGCCTGCATCGGTTCTGTGTTCCCTTCTCTGTGTTCCCTTCTCTCTCTGTCCCTCCCCCTTTCATGCTCTGTCTCTGTATCAAAAATAAATAAAACATTAAAAAAAAAAGTTTAAAGAATAAGAGCACTTGAAGAAAAAAAGAAAGTACACTGATGTGTACTTGAAGAAAAAAAGAAAGTACACTGATGTGAATGTAGAAAATTGGTACACCGGAAAGCAGGAGTTGCAGTCAATTCTCCTGGATGTGTACCCTTAGAAATTGAAAAAGAAAATCCTAAATCAAGTTCTGCCCACTGACACTCACTAGTCACCAACTTAAAATATAGACCCCTTAACTGTATCAGGAAGTGAATGAGGACGTGGTTCTTATTCAAAACTGTTTCTTAAGGCATGTACAATAATTATGGAATTACATTCTGAATTATAGCATTTAGTGTTTCTTTCAGAAACCCCACCCCCACCAATTATTAAGCACAGAGTTAAAGAAAACACACAACGCTGAACCGCTGTAAGTGGGACTATGTGGACTCGAAGCGACTGAGCAAGTCTTAAAGCCACAGCAAACAACCAGACAGGTTTTTAAGACGAGCAGGGAAGGAAGGTTGTGCTCTTTACGTCACATTTACTGGATTTGACTCATCAGCATTTTAATTTCAGACAAACAGCTTGCTGCGTCTTTGCTTAGTATCTTCTGGGTGGAAGCTAATTTTACTGCTGATTAAGTAGGAACATGTTTTTGCGCCCATACCGCTATTTAAAAGGGAAAACATCCAACAACTATCTTTTTCACTGTACTAACATTTAATATTCAGGCATACTGTTTATATATATATATACATATATATGTGTGTGTGTGTGTGTGTGTATGTGTGTGTGTGCGTGCACGCATGTCTGTGACTAAATTATAGTCCTTGCAAATAAAACCCATGAATATCCATTGACTTCTATGTGGAAAAAAAAAAAAAATCCCTGAAGTTTTACTTTGGAAACGACACAGCTTTTAATTTCTACCGGCCGCCCTCCACACACATCTACTTTATCTCTGCAGTCAAACCACAAACTTTTCTCAAGCAAACAGGTTTGGTGCTTCTTTTCTTTCCTATACTTTTTCCGTTTCGCCTTCTAACCTAAATTGTTCTGACGGAGCACTTGCCCTGCATGCGCCAGTAGTGCCAAACATTCACTTCACAACGTGTGAGGGGTCTCGGTAATACACGTTCTGGATGCATTATGTTTTCATATTTTTTAAGAAACATTCTGAATATTTATAAAAAAGGTCATTAAAGAGAAACGAAAGAAAAAAAATTCTACAGACTGACAATTAAAAATAAATTTATATATGTCAACTCTTTCCATAAATGTCATCTAATTTTTTCACTAACCTATAATCTTCTCAAAAATATGATAAATTCCTTTACTATAAAAACTGTCTTTCAACTTCTTATAATTCAGCCTGCAAACCAAACTTCTGGTTACATAGTATATCTTAAACATATATTTTCAGATTTAATTTGATTTAATTTAGAAAATATAAAATTTTTAAAAAGAGAGTAAATTTCAATAAATGTTAGTTGAAAAACTGACTGAATAAATAAATGAGAAAAGCTCTGGGAATTTTATTTTAATGTTTATGAGTTTATCATTATTCAGATAAAGGTTTTCTCTATATACTATTTTGTTAATATATAAACTGAAGTCATGGGAGCTGGACTAGAAAGCTGTACATCTCTAAAAGTAAATCATTAAATCATTCAATTTTAAGTCAGCTCATTAAGTAAAACTCAAATATTCTTCTTTTTCATTTTCTTTGGTATAACATTTCAGAGGCAGTAACAAGTTAGTGTGTCTGTAATCTTAATCCTTTCTATACAAAAAAGATTTGTTAGTGAAGATTATAATGATTTATATTTGTATAATTTAATATTTTTTATTCCTAGGTCCCTTTAAACTTGATAGGGATGTCACACCTCCATCCCTCTTTTGTCTTCAAGTGCAGAAGGTTTAGTCAATCTTTTCATTCATGGCCCATTATTAGCATCCACAAATGGCAACTATTGTTTGAATTACAGTTATTATATATCTCTCCAATTTCTATGACTTGAATTTTTCTAAGACTTAACTATGTCTTTCGAGTAGCAGGTGTTCTTAATGTTAGTGTAGTATGATATGTGAACATGCTCCTTTATGGTTAGCAAATTTTCTGTCCTACTTAAGAAGTACTTTTTTCTTACCAAAGTTCAGATGGTAGATAACTACCTTTCCTTCCAGGGTAAAAAAAAAAAGTGTGTGTGCACCTGTTTGTGTGTGTGTATGTACAACCATATGTGCCTTTCACATTTAGGAATTATTATCTGCATGTAGAATGAGGTTATGAGGAGGCAGTTAAATTTATTAATATATACTGTGAATATTCAAATCATCTAGCACATCTAGCAAAGTATATTGAAAAAATTCTCTCCAGAATACTGCAATGCCAATTTGTCATACATGAAGATAACATACATGGAAGTCCTATTTCAAATGATTTTATTGTTCAATGTATCAATCCTTGCAATACTAACAAAGTTTTAATTATTATAACTTTGTATTAAATATATTAATAATAATAATAATAATATTATTATTATTATTATCATTATAGAGAGAGATAGTGTGCCAGCAGGAGAGAAGGACAGAGAGAGAGAAAGAGATAATCTTAAACAGGCCCCATGCTCAGTGCAGAGCCCAATGTTGAGGCTTCATCCTATGACCCTGGGATCATGACCTGAGCTGAAATCAAGAGTCAGATTCTCAACTGCCTGACTCACTCAGGCACTAGCATTAAATTTTAATATCTAATAGAGTGTATCTTCAAAATAATGCTTATAATTACACATTACCTCTTGTTGACCCGCTTCCTTCCATATAATTTTTGAACCGATTTATAAATTTTCACTAGAGAATAATAAATTAAAACTTCTGGAACTGAATGAGATTACAATTAACATTTTGATCAATTAATGTTTTATTATAGTTTCCAACTCATAAATAAGGTATATACTTGAATTTATTCAATTGATACCAATATTTAATTAATCTCAATGATTTCTGTTTCCTATTAAGATCTCTAATACATATTTTATTAGATTCTGAGGTTTTTGTGAATTTTAATGTTATCATAAAACATGGTACTTAAATATCCACGTATATCACTATGTGCACCTCCATTCCATTACTTCTAAGTACAGCAAAAGATTTCATGTGAATATCCACTATATTTTCCTATCCATGATCCCAGTTAGAAATGGTTCTCTTCAGAATTAAGCCACCTTTAATTAGTACTCCTAATTTTTTAGATCTTACTTTTTCTCAACCAGGACTTCCAATTAGTCAGTCTATTTTAATAGATAATTTAATATCACTCAAGTGCATTGATGTTTTATCTAGCACTTTTGATAACTAAGTATCACGAGTACCTATTTTCTTGTATTTAGTTCTCCTTCTTTTATAAACTACACACTTTTGTCCTTTGTCTATTATTTTAATTGCTCTCCTTTTGGTATTATTTATTAGAGTTTCTCATATAGGCCACATATTACTCCTGCATTAGTGTTACCTTTTAAACATTGGAAATCTTCTCAGTATATGTAACCTATGAAACTTTACTACAATATACATCAATAATTAATGTGTGCCATTGTTAGCCACCTAATAATCTTAATTACTCTTGGTTTATGACCACTGACTGGTTTTGAGCTCATCCCAACTTTCCACATATTTACACACTTTTGGGCTCACAATATTGCTATTTGCCAAAATTCTGTGATAGGCTCTTTAGTAACCTAAAATTCATGCATCATAAAGTCTGAGTAAGGAAGGCTCAGCATATGAAGAGAAGTGAGTTTTGTAGACTGAGGTACATGCTGTGAACTGATTTTTGGACATAATATAAATTGCAAAATGTAACTACTCTTAGAATGTTATGAAAAGTTTGCAATGAAGAAATATATTCCTATGTAAAACATAGATAAGCATGATACTTATACTGCATTATTAAATAGTCCACACTGGAAAGATAATGGAAATAAATGCTTACACATAAAATGTAATAGAGTTTCAAATATAATAGATAATAGAATTACATTGGAAATAAAATGTTTGCATGTGACATATATTAGAGTCTCTGCTTTTTAAAATTTTTCAATATTATACCTGTGGAGTCAATTATAGAATATAATTTATGTGAAGTATTTCAGACAAATGTGTAAAATAGTTAAAAGTTTAACTGCCTTTAGATACACTGGATAACAGTCCCTATGCATTGAAAAGCTCTAATATGTATTCTTCTATGTAAGCCTAACGCTCACATGATAATTGTCCTTTAGTTGTCCTCTACTTAAAAAAGATACTAGGGCACCATAGATAGTAGGTGATTTATTGTCTAGGTCAATAACAGGTCACATATAATTGTAACAAAATGAGGATTGCTGAAAGATTTTGAAATTATTATGAAAAAAACTAGTTTGGTCTTAAAAAATAAAACTAAAATCTGTAATTTTCTTAAAATACTTTACAGGTTAAATATCTAAAACAGGTTAAAGCTATCCATATATATTATTCATACTATAATATTTAATTGTTTGATCAGGATGGGTAACTGTCCATGCACAAAGGTTATAACAAAATTTTCAAATGAATTTTATCCTGCATTTTGAGACACTTGTCTACATCAAGAGTAAAAACGTGCTCATTTTACTTGCTGACTTGTGCTACCTGACTGGAAAGTGTAACAGATTCAACATATTACCCACATCAGCCAATAGTATAAATTATCAAAGTAGAATTAAAAATAAACTTTAAAAAACTTATGAAAAATACAAACTCATATAACTATATGCCTTTCTCAAATTTCTTCTGAGGAAAAAATTTGCAATATACAGTTAATATGAAGACCCTCCACAGATACATTACTGTGTAAGTCTCTCACCCTTTATGAACAACTCAGAGCCATCTACTTTTGAGCCATAAATGTGCTATATAATATTTTGCAAATTTTTGTGATAAAAATTAATGACCTTTAAAAAGCAATTCTAGTCATACATGTCCAACTACATATAAAATGACCTGAAAAAACTATTAAATAATAAATAGTAAGCTAGAGCTCTAATTCACTTTAGTGATACATCAGAAGAAAAATATAGCTCACATGGATTTAGAAAAAGTAGAACTTATTCACAATTAGCGTAACAAGGTATCACATGTTCAGCAGGAATGACACAAGAAGGAACACACATGCTAGAAATAGTCATTCCTATATGGGGCAGAGAGGAGGGTCAGAAGATAGGACCAATCAACTGCTTACCCCAGTGAGGAAACACATCCTCTACAAATTAATAACTTGATAAAAAAATATAGGAGAACAATTGAGAAATACAAAAAAAGAAGTAAAAATAAAATTATATTATAACTAATTAATTGAAGAAAACTAAAAAATAAATGGTAGGAAGAAGTATTTAATAGAATAATGACTGACTTCAGATTAAAAGAGTAGTAAGATTACAAACTGAGTAGCAAAATAAAATTGAAGGTCTATCGAGTTTATAGTGCCTGTTTTTATAGAAGATAGAAAACAAGAAGAAAATTAATTTTTTGTGAGAGAGATTGTGTGCTATGTATAAAAATATAAGAACCTGATCTTAAATCAATAGTCACTGGAATAAAGGAAAAAAATAAATAATATGTCAAACTTATTTTTTATATATGTTTATTTATTTTGAGAGAGAGAGAAAGAAAGCAAGGGAGAGGCAAAAAAAAAAAAAGGGAGAGAGAGAATCCTAAGCAGGCTCTGCACTGTCAGCACAGAGCCCAACGTGGAACTTGATCCCATGAACTGTGAGACCATGACCTGAACCAAAATCAGACAGTTAACTGAGCAACCCAGGTGCTTCAATGTGCCAAATTATTTTCTTTTTTTTTTAAATTTATTTATTTTTGAGAGAGAGAGAGAGAGTATAGTTTAGCAGAGTAATACAAAGTAAAAAAAAAGTAGAATTTCTGAAATAAAGCAACTATTCAATGGATTTTATAGAATATAAGTGACAGAGAAAAAGTCAACTGGAAGGTAGATTTATACAATTCAGTTTGAAGGTGAGAAAGGAGAGATTAAAAAAGAAGTAGAGGATTCAATAACAAAAGGCCTGAGATATGACTGATTAAAATTCCAGAAAGTAAGAAGAGAATGAGGGAGAAAAAAGTAATTTAAAAGATAATGGCAGACAATTTCCCAAATAAAGTGAACTATAAAAAAATAAAATTTCCATTGAGAATAGAGGACCAAACAGGATAAATGTGAAGAAACTCAGCAAAGTTACATCTTGGTTTGTCTACAAAACAAGATAAATTAAAACTCTTAAAAATTACCTGAGACAGATTTCTGGTCTGAGACGGGGAAGAGCCAAGGTGGCAGAGAGGAAGGGAGCTCTGTAAACTTCGTCCACCCCATCTATCAAACTGAAAGGACATTACTCTCATCTGCAAGAGTGGAAGGAGAAAATACAGACTCCAGAATGAAGACAACCTCAAAGATGCCTGAGTGAGTGAGTGCAAACTGGGGAGATTGGAAAACAGGCCAGCCCGAGAGGGCCAGGGGAGGTGGAAGCCCCAGCCCAACACAGGAAAGTGTGCGGAGCTCCTGAGAGACAAAGGGAAGAGAAAGAGAAACTTAACATGCTGATAGTACTGTCTCTAGAGAAAAAATAAAGAACATTTAACCCCGCACGGAGAGAAAAACTCTCACTCCATATATAACCGCTGGGCAGCACGAATCCTGACCCTGGGTGTCACAAAGGAAAAGACACCCACCACCCCTGCACAATCCTGGCAGGGAGTCAGCACCCGGTGGTGCACACCTGGTCTTCAGCTGCGGGAGCGGAAGCGCACACCTCATTTCCACAGTGCATCTTGCCTCCCACATTGACAGCACAAATACCCAATCCCAGATGCTAATAGGGGAAAAAATAGCCTCCATCCCTAGGCGATCCCAGCAGGGATTTGGCAGTGGTGGCAGCCGGCACACACTTCTGCTACGGCTGCAGGAGCCTGCACCTCATTCCCGGCAGTGCCCCGTGCCTCAGGCAGCAGCAGCACAAATCCCAGCCTGTGCCGAGAGAAACTACTCCCTCCACCTATGAGATCCCGCTAAGAAGCCAGTCACCAAAGTGAGTACATCCCATCTGTAGCAGCATAAATGTGATTGAACTAGGCTTTTGAAGCGAGGAGAGCCTGGAAAATACAACTTGGCTCAGCCGCAGCGCAAGGAGATCAGACTCATAAGAGTGGCCTACTGTGCTTGGTTCCAGTGAGCTTGGGGCACCGCCATTCATCTCTCTGCAACCACCAAGACATGGCCTCCAAGAGCAGCCCCCAAGATTTACCTACACCAAACCATGCCTATCCACTAGGGGGAGCTGCTGCTTTTATTGTACTTTTTTAAAATTATTATTACCTTTTTTATTTTTTAATTTTTTTTAAAAATATTTACTCTTCATTTTCCTTTTTCCTTTCTCCCTCTTTTTTTCCCCTTGCCATCCAGATATATTCTCCTTTATCTCATCCTTATTTCTCCCCTCGGCTGGTTATATGCTTTTAGACTGTCAATTGGCCTCTGTCATCTCTGCCCCCATTTATTTTTTTTTCTTTTCTTCTTTTCTTCTCTTCCCTCTCTCCTTTCTTTTCTTCCTTTCCCCCTTTTAGTTTGTTGTATTTTAGTTTGCCTGTGTGTTTGTGTGCTTCTGTTCCCTGTGTGTTTGTCTGTCTGTTTTCCTTTTCAGGGCTAATCCAAGAGACAAGCCAAAGTGCGGATGACGACAAGTCCCAAATATCGCCAAGTAGAGAAATAAAATAGTCAAAGGCACAACAAGAGAAACTGAGAGACACCATTAAAAGAACATTTCCTGAAACGACAGGCCCCGAAAGTCAATAAGCATCCTTTAACAGAGAAATACTAACAGGTGCACAGTGCACAATGAGCTTTTTAAAACTGAAAAGACAGAAAATGAGTCAAAATGACAAAACGAAAGAACTCTCCCCTGAAGAAACTCCAGGAAGAAGTCACAGACACAGAGCTGCTCAAAACAGATCTAAAAAACATAAGTGAATGAGAATTTAAAATTAATAAAAATAAAATTAATAAAATTAATAAAAAGATTGAAGAGGCAGAGAGTAGAATAGGTGAATTAGAAGACACAGTTCTAGCAAAAGAGGAAGCTGGAAAAAAATAAAAGAGAGAGAAATTGATCCAGGAGCAGGAAAGGAGAATTTGAGACCTGAGTGAAATAATCAAATGGAACAATATCTGTATCATAGGAATTCCTTAAGATACAGAAAGAGAGAGGTCCTGAAGGGATACTAGACCAAATTATAGCTGAGAATTTCCCAAATCTGGGGGGAAAATAGACATTCAAATTCAAGAGGCACAAAGAACCCCCTTAAGATGTAATTTGAATCGACCTTTGGCACAACATATCATAGTGAAACTGGCAAAATATAAAGATAAAAAGAGAATTCTGAAAGCATCTAGGGAGAAAAGGGCCCTAACATATAAAGGGAAACCTATCAGAGTGGTTACAAACCTATCTAATGAAACTTCGCAGGCCAGGAAGGAATGGCAGGAAATCTTCAATGTGATGAACAGAAAAAACATGCAGCCAAGAATCCTTTATCCAGCAAGCCTGTCATTAAAAATAGAAGGAGAGATAAAGATGTTTTCAAATAAACAAAAATTGAGAGAATTCATGACCACCAAACCAGCCCTACGAGAAAGAGTAAGAGGGACTCTATGAGGGAAATGTTGCAAAGAATACAAGGTGCCAGAGATACAACTATAAACACGAATTATACAGAGATCACAATAACTCTAAACACACATTTTTCAATAATAACACTGAATGTAAATGGACTGAATGCTCCAACCAAATGACACAGGCTAGCAGAATGGATAAAAAAACAAAGTCCATTTATTTGCTGCATACAAGACACTCATTGTAGACCTGAAGAAACCTAGAGGTTGAAAGTAAAGGGATGGAGAAATATCTATCATGTGACTAGAAGCCAAAAGAAAGCTGGAGCAGCCATACTTATATCAGACAAACTGGATGTTAGAATAAAGGCAGTAATAAGAGATGAAGAAGGACATTATATAATAATTACAGGGTCTATCCATCAAAAAGAGCTACCATTATAAACATCTATGCACCAAATTCGGGAGTGCCCAAATACATAGAACAATTAATCACAGAAAGAAACAATCTTATTGATAAGAATGTGCTAATTGCAGGGGACTATAATACTCCACTGACAGCAATGGATAGATCAACCAAACAGAAAATCACTAAGGAAACAATGGACCTGAACGACACATGGGGTCATATGGAATTAATAGATATATTTAGAATCTGCATCCTGAAGATAGGAAATTCACCTTCTTCTCAAGTGCACATGGCACATTCTCCAAGATTGATCACATACTGGGGCATAAAGCAGCCCTCCATAAGTATAAACGAATAGAGATCATACCATGCACACTTTCAGATCACAATGCTATGAAACTTGAAATTAACCACAGGAAAAAGTCTGGAAAACCTCCAAAAATGTGGAAGTTAAAAACCACCCTACTAAAGAATGATTGGTCTAATCAGGCAATTAGAGAAGAAATTTAAAAATATATGAAAACAAAAATGCAACAATCCAAAATCTCTGGAACACAGCAAAGGCAGTCCTAAGAGCAAAGTTCACTGCAATCCAGGCCAATTTCAACAAACTAGAAAAAGCGCAAATTTAAAATCTAACAGAGCACCTAAGGGAATGAGAAGGGGAGCAGCAAGAGCACCCCAAACCCAACAGGAGAAATGAAATAAAAAAGATCAGGGCAGAAATAAACAATATAGAACCTCCAAAAAAACACTTGAACAGATCAATGAAACCAAGAGTTGGTTATTTGAAAAAATGACAAAATTGATAAACCTCTCACCAGACTCCTTAGAAAGAAAAGAGAGAGCGCCCAGATAGACAAAATCATGAATGAAAATGGATCTATTACAAAAAAATCCCTTAGAAATGCATGCAATCATTAGAGATTACTATGAAAAATCATATGCCAACAAACTGGATAACCTAGAAGAAATGGACAAATTCCTAAATGCACATGCACTTACAAAATTCAAATGGGAAGAGATAGAAAGCATGATTGACCAATAACCAGTGAAGAAATCGAATCAGTTATCAAAAATCTCCCAATGAATAAGAGCCCAGGGTCAAATGGATTCCCAGAGGAATTCTACCAGGCATTTAAAGCAGAGCTAATACCCATTCTTCTCAAACTATTCCAAAATATAGAAATAGAATGAAAATTTCCAAACATATTTCTATGAAGCCAGCATCACCTTGATACCCAAACCAGACAGAGACCCAGCAAAACAGAGAACTACAGACCAACACCCTTAATGAATACAGATGCAAAAATACTCAAAATACTGGCAAATCAAATTCAACAGCATTTAAAACATTATCCATCATGATCAAGTGGGATTCATTCCTGGGCTACAGGGCTGGTTCAATATCTGCAAATTTATCAATGTGATCCACCACATTAACAAAAGAAAGGATAAAACCCATATGATCCTGTCGATAGATGCAGAAAAAGCATTTGACAAAATACAGCACACTTTCTTCATAAAAACCCTTGAGAAAGTCAGAATAGAAGGAACTTACTTAAACATTATAAAAGCAGTTTATGAAAAGCCCACAGCTAACATCATCCTCAATGGGGAAAAACTGAGCGCTTTCCCCCTGAGATCAGGAATACAACAGGGGTGTCCACTCTCACCAGTGTTGTTTAACATAGTGCTGGAAGTCCTAGCATCAGCAATCAGACCACAAAAGGAAATAAAAGGCATCAGAACTGGCAAAGAAGAAACTAAACTTTCACTTTTCACAGATGATATGATACTCTACATGAAAAACACGATTGACTCCACCGGAAGCCTTCTAGAACTGATCCGTGAATTCAGTATAGTTGCAGTGTACAAAATCAATGTACAGAAATCAGTTGCATTCCTATACACCAATAATGAAGCAGCAGAAAGAGAAATCAAGAAACTGATCCAATTCACGATTGCACGAAAAACCATCAAATACCTAGGAGTAAACCTAACCAAGGATGTAAAAGACCTATATGATGAAAACTATAGAAAACTTATGAAGGAGATTGAAGAAGACACTGAGACGTGGAAAAACATTCCCTGTTCATGGATCGGAAGAATAAACATTGTGAAAATGTCATTACTACCCAAAGCAATCTACACATTCAATGCAATCCCCATCAAAATTGCACCAGGTTCTTCTCAAAGCTCCAACAAGCTATCCTAAGTTTCGTATGGAACCACAAAAGACCCTGAATAGCCAATGTGATACCAAAAAGGGAGGCATCACAATCCCAGACTTTAGCCTCTACTACAAAGCTGTCATCATCAAGACAGTATGGTAGTGGCACAAAAACAGACACATTGACCAATGGAATAGAATAGAGAACCCAGAGCTGGGCCCACAAATGTACGGCCAATTAATTTTTGACAAAGCAGGAAAGAGTATCCGATGGAATAAAGACAGCCTCTTAGCAGGTGGTGCTGGGAGAACTGGACAGCCACATGCAGAAGAATGAAACTAGACCACTTTCTTACACCATACACTAAAATAAACTCAAAGTGGATAAAGAGCCTGAATGTGAGACAGGAAACCATCAAAACCCTCGAGGAGAAAGTAGAAAACAACTTCCTTGACCTCAGCTGCAGCAATTTCCTATCTGACACATCCCCAAAAGCAAGGGAAATGAAAGCAAAAATAAACTATTGGGACCTCAAGATAAAAAGCTTCAGCACTACAAAGGAAACAATCAAGAAAACTAATACACAACCAACAGAATGGGAAAAGATAGATGCAAATGACATATCAGATAAAGGGTTAGTATCCAAAATCTACAAGGAACTCAGCAAACTCCACACCTGAAAAACAAATAACCCAGTGCAGAAATGGGTTGAAGACATAAACAAATGCTTCTCCAAAGAGGACATCCAGATGGCCTACAGGCACATGAGACAATGCTTAACATCACTCATCATCAGGGAAACACAAATCAAAACCACACTGAGATACCACCTCACACCAGTCAGAGTGGCTAAAATGAACAAATCAAGAGACTATAGGTGCTGGCGAGGGTGTGGTGAGATGGGCACCCTCCTACACTGTTGGTGGGAATGTAAACTGGTGCAGCCGCTCTGGAAAACAGTGTGGAGGTTCCTCAAAAAACTATCCGTAGAACTCCCCTATGACCCAGCAATAGCCCTGCTAGGAATTTACCCAAGGGATACAGAAGTGGTGATGCATAGGGGGACATGTACCCCAATTTCATAGCAGCACTGTCAACAATAGCCAAATCATGGGAAGAGCCTAAATGTCCATCACCTGATGAATGGATCAAGAAGATGTGGTATATATATACAATCGAGTATTACATGGCAATGAGAAAGAATGAAATATAGCCATTTGTAGGAAAGTGGATGGACCTTGAGGGTGTCTATGCTATGTGAAATAAGTCAGGCAGAGAAGGACAGATACCATACGTTTGCAGTCATAGGTCTAAGAGGAGAATAGGAGAAACCTAATGGAGGAC
>NC_043702.1:47544626-47548324 GCF_006229205.1 Suricata suricatta
AAAAAAAATATCCTGAGACAAATGATATTTTTACACAAGGTAATTAAATTTAAAATTACTAGTGAATCCCATCAGAAGCTATGAAAGCTAGAAGACAGTGCAATAACATTTTTTAAATTGTGAAAGAAAAAAATGATAATAAAAAATCCTTGGGCACCTGGGTGTCTCAATATGTTGAGCACGGGACACTGATTTTGGCTTGGGTCATGATCCCAGGTTTGTGGTTCAAGCCCCATACGGGCTCTGTGCTGAGTGTAGAACCTCCTTCAGATTCTCTCTTGAGGCATCTGGCTGATTCAGACAATTAGGCATCCAACTTCGCTCAGGTCATGATCTTGAGGCTGTGAGTTCAAGCCCTATGTGTCAGACTCCAGGCTGACAGCTCAGACGGAGACTGGAGCCTGCATCGGATTCTGTGTCTCCCCCCCTCTCACTACCCCTCCCCTGGTTGTGCACTGTCTCTCTTTCAAAAACAAACATTAAAAAATTAAAAATAAATAAAAATGCCCTAAATACTCTCTCTCCCTCTGCCCCTCCCACCTGCTTGTACTCTCTCTCTCTCTTAAAAAAGAAAATAAAAAGAATCCTTTATCCTATGAAAGTATTCTTCAAAAGCACAGGTAAAAATTTCCAATAAATTATCTAAGATAATTTGTTGTCAGCAAACCTGTATTACAAGATATGCTAATGGATTCCTTCACACTGAAGTGCAACGATAGATTCATCAAGCTCAGATGTTCAGAGGAATGAAGAGCTTCAGAAACAGTAAATATCTAGGTAAGTGTTTATAAAATACTATTTTTCTCTTAATTTCTTTAGAATTCCCTTGACTATTTAAAGCAAAAATGATTCATATGACACTTGTAGCATAAAGAATGGGAGCAGTAAATGCAAAGTTTCTATGCTTTAGATAAAAATGGAACAGAGTAATTATAAAAATGTATATAGAAATTTAAAGAATTTAAAAATATTGTAAAGAAATATATGTGTGTGTGTGTATATATATGTATATATGTGTTTATATTTATAACAGATGAATTACAACACTAAAACATTTCTGACAATTGATATTTGTATTCTCCCACATCTACCTATTCTAATGTTTTTCCTTTCTTTTAGCTCCATGCTTCTATCAGGGATTTTTTTTCATTTAGTCTGAAAATAATCCCATCTGGCATTTTTTAGTAGTGCCTGCTTATTGAGATCTCATTAATACTCTCAGCTTCTGCTTTTTTGCTGTCTTCTTTATTCACCTTCATTGTTGATGTTACTTCTACTAGGTAGAAATATTATGTAATGGGGTTTTAATATTGATGTTTTATAGTTATAAGATACCATGCAACTCACTCCTGTCTTCCATAGAATCAATTGAAATATCAGCCATCCATCTTATATCCACCCTTTTGAAGCAGTTTTTATATTTTTGTCTTTGGTTTTTCAATAGTGGCATTTTCAGTGACTAAGTGTAGTTTTTTTTTTTTTTATCAATCCCACTTAGATACTGTTGAGCTTCTAATAAAAGTTAAGTACTTATTCCTTTCTAGAAATTTTTTCCATTTTGTTCTTTTTTTTCCAGAACTCCTGATATCTTAATAGGTAATGTTGGATGGATACACACACACACACACACACACACACACACACACACACATACTGTTACAACCTATGTGGAAACAAACATCCTTAAAAGACATTAGCGATGCTATTATGACTTAATATTGGTTAATTAATTGAAACAAGTTAGAAGCACAGCTAAATCACTAAAGCTAATTATAGTACGGGTGGTGACTTTAATAGCTTTGATTTAACAAAGGCATAAATCTTAGCCAGTAAAGAAGGTATATATGGCCAATATTAAAACAATCTCAATGATTATACGTAAGACATTTGTTTACTGGAAGAGTGGCCATTGGACACTCATAACCATGCCCAGCCTAAGTTCTGGGCTTATGAGACTTTAAGAGGTTGAGTGTGCTTTACCACTTTTTGCTCACAAGGTTTTCTCTTCATAGTTCATCATTTATATTTCATAACATGGCACTAATAGTTTGTCTTAACCCATTACATGAAAATTAGTTTAATAAAGCTAAAGATGTTATCTTGTTTTGCTTTACGATAGTGATCATGTTTATCTGGTTTACCATGGGAGTAAGAAACTTACATAGCATGAGTAAGACAGAAACTCAGTATTAACACAGAAAAAGGGGGGGAGCAATAGGGATATGGTGTCTACTAGCTCACAGTCCTACAGAAATTCTTGAAGTGTCTCTTCCAAGCTCATGCATGTGAGAAGCAACTATAAGACCAAAAAGGAACTTTTTAACAGGTTCTCAAAATTTTCTCCTTCAGCCCTAGAATAAGTAGGGTAACATATTATGAATCTATCAGTTATGAGAAACAAAAATAATTACATCATTGAGAAACAGTAAAGTTGCCTGTTCTGTAAAACAATTAGAAGAGTAGATTAACTACAAACGTGAGAACCTGGAAACATGAGACCTGCTCATAGTCAAAACAAGGAGTCATGATTCTGGGTGATCACAACAAAACAAAACATAACACCAAATTGGTGGACTGATAAAATGAAAAGGATAAAATCAGTTGGTCAATTTGGAACCTGTAGGAGCTGCTCAAAATGGTAGCCACATGATGTAAAAGCTAATGAAAAGACTCTGACTGGACTTCTGAAAACCATCAAGATGGGATAAATGGGGAAAATGACTAAGTCTCAGTTATTTTCATTTTTTTATTATTGAATGCAATCACGGTGTCCACTATCTAATTCAGAGCAAGTCAAGATAAAACATGATCTACATACAAACAAATCTTATCCCAATTGTGTACATAACATAATTTTTCACAAGGAAAATAAAAAGTGTTGTTTTCCTACACAGAGTTAGAACATCCTGTGTGCCCAGCAGAAGGCATTACTATTCAGAATCAAACAGTGAAAAATAAAGGCTTAGATATAAATGTAGTAACTGTCTTTTCCCTGAGTACATGATTTCATAGCAATGACTGTCAATAGTTGCATTTGGATTATAGACTCAGACATTACTAATGTTTTAGATTTTATAATAATTCTGAGAAGAAACACAAAATTGATTTGTTTTCACCTGGCAAGTCATACCACCAACATATCATCAATTGTTTGGACCAGCACTAAACTAGCACAGTGTGAAGGAGAGGTATATAGGCATTTTGTTACAAGGATAACTTTTTGACAATGGCTCATGCCACCAGGTACATATAAGAATAGATGAGCAGCACTGAATAAGAAAAAGACACAAAAATATATACTCTGACATTCAAGTAACGATTTTATGACAAATTCGGCTGTAAGTCAAGAATTTCAGAAATAGATTTCTGGTCCTAGAGGCATACACACACACACACACACACACACACACACACACACACATCCTCACAGAAGTCTCAGCATTTTATTGGGTCTTTTTGGCTATTTTATTTTATTTGATTTATTATTTTTTTAGAGTTGCTTATCTTATTTTAATACTCTTTTTTCCATTTTGATTCAATTTTTTATTTCTACATGAATGATTTTTTTGAATATAACACAATTTATTTTTTTAACATATGCAATTATTTTCCATCATTTACAATACAGTAGTTACAGTGACACCCCAAACAGAAAAGCAAAGTAAAAAATCAAAACCCCAACTTCTATTTCATGTAAT
>NC_043702.1:47548424-47571803 GCF_006229205.1 Suricata suricatta
CCCCAACAAGCAAAACAAGTACTACAATGTAAAAATATTAAAAAAGAAACCCTCTCACATGCATAAATGAAAGATGGCACACAAAGAACTCACATCTTTTCCAGCTTCAATGGTAAATATTCTGCTACTATGTATTAAATACTGCATGGTTGCCCAAGCTAAGATGAAACCACATCGTGAATCAATAAGCATTTTGCATTTTCTTTCAATATCTACTCAAAGTCATGCCTACTGCACCTCTAAACATTTCACTAAATCCAATGATACAGCAAACACTCCCAAAATAAACTTAGATTGTATTGCAGTTTCACTTAACAGTATATAAAATGCTGTGTTGAACAGAACAACTACTGGGAATTTTACAATAGCCATTATAATCAATTGACACAGGAGATGGCCAAAGTTGACAGGAGAGCCCCTGTAGCAAAACAGAGTTAAAAGCAGTCCAGATGTGGGACGCCTGGGTGGCTCAGTCATTTAAGCCTCCGACTTCGGCTCAGGTCAGATCTCACATTTGTGGGTTCGAGCCCCACGTCAGGCTCTGTACAGACCGCTCAGAGCCTGGAGCCTGCTTCTGGTTCTGTGTCTCCTTCTCTCTCTGCCCCTCCCCCTCTCATGCTCTGTCTCTCTCTGTATCAAAAAACTAAATAAAACATTTAAAAAATTAAAAAAAAAAGTAGTCCAGATGTAGTAAATCTTTACTTTTTTTCCTTCATCCCCAAGAAATTACAAATGCATATGGTAAGACTCAAGTGATCAAGAGCACAGGATCATTGGTCTCCAGACATCTGGACTTGAAGAGTTCTGCTGGAAGTTGATGGTAAACTAAAAGTCATTTGCGAGTTCAATGACATTGCTATCAAAATCCTAATTACTTTTCGAAAAAATATAAACCCCTTCCTAAAATTCATATGGAATTAAAGAGACCCCAAACTGCCAAAAGAAGATCACAGCTGAAAGACCTTCTCATTTCAGAAATTACTAAACTGCAGTAATTCAAAACAGTGGTTTGGACATAATGACAGATATATATATCTTTCATTGACTTAATGAAAAATGTTTAAAAGGTACAACAAAAGACACTATCAACAAGTAAGAAGGAAACCCACAGGATGGAAGAAGACATATATCTAACATGGTATTAATACCCAAAATACATAGAGAACTCCTAAAATTCAACAATAAAATAGTTTGATTTTTAAAAATCATATATATACATATATATATACATATATATATATCAATGGAATAGAATAAAATAGACAGCTCAGAAATAAATGCTGAAATATACAGTCAAGTTTTTTTTTTTTTTTTAGAGGGAGAGAGGAAGAGAGGGAGAAAGGGAGAGAGGGGGAGAGACAGAGAGAGAGAGAGACAGACAGACAGAAAGACAGAGAGAATGAGTGGAGGAGGGACAGAGAATGAGGGAGAGAGAATCTTAAGCAGGCTCCATGACCAGGGCAGAACCCCATGAAGGTCTCAATCTCATTATTATGAGACCATGGCTTGAGCCAAAATCAAGAGCTGGACACTTAAACAACTGAGCTACCCAGGTGCCCCATCAAATGATTTTTGATAAGGGTACCAAGACTATTCAATGCAGGAAAGGACAGCCTTTCAGCAAATGGTGCTGGAAACAGTGGATATTCATATGCAAAATAATTAAATTGTATTGATGGTTAACACCATATGTAAAAATTAACTCAAATTGTATCCAACTGAAATAAAAGACTTAAAGCTATAAAATTCTTATAAGAAAACATAAGCAAAAGCTTCACAACTTTGGATTTGGCGATGATTTCTTGAATATGATGACAAAGTTATAGGCAACAACAAAAAAAAAATTGGGAAATTGACTTAATGAAAAATGTTTAAAAGGTACAACAAAAGACACTATCAACAAGTAAGAAGGAAACCCACAGGATGGAAGAAGACATATATCTAACATGGTATTAATATCCAAAATACATAGAGAACTCCTAAAATTCAACAATAAAATAGTTTGATTTTTAAAAAGAGGCAAAGGACTTGAATATATATTTCTCCAAAGAAAATATATAAATGGCCAATAAACACATGAATAGATGCTTAGTGTCACTAGTTACTAAAAACTACAAATCAAAACTACAGTGAGATACTACCTCACACCCATTAGGATGGCTATTAGCAAAAAAGTGGAAAATGACTAGTGTTGGAGGAGATATAGAGAAATGAGAACACTTGCGCACTGCTATTCGTAATGTAAATGGTACAGCAGCTGTAGAAAACAGTATGGTGCTTTGTCTAAACACTGAAAGGAGAACTACCATATGATCCAATAATTCTACTTCTGCTATAGGCCCAAAGGAAATGAAAGATTTTCAAAGAGATACTTGTACATCCATATTCAGAACTACATTATTTGTAACAGCCTAAATGTTTAGGGACTCAAGTGTTCATCAATGTGAAAATGGGTAAGTAAAATGCCATATATACATACAGTGGAATAGTATTCACCCTTAAAAATTGGGAAATTCTAACATATGCTACAACATAGATGAACCTTGAGGAAATGACGCTGAGTGTAATAAGCCAGTCACAAAAAGAAAAATAATACTGTATGATTCCAATTTTATAAGGTAAAGTAGTCAAAACCATAGAGACAAAAAGCAAAAGGGTGGGGGAGATAGGGAATTATTAATGGGTGTAGATGTGCAAATTTAGGAAACAAAAAGTTCTGAAAAATGGTCATAACGGTAGCACATTATGAATGCATTTAATACCACTGAACTGCATATTTGTTTTAGTGTTTAGTTTTGAGAGAGGAAGAGACAGAGAGAGAGAGAGAGAGTACAAGCACGGGGGGTGGGGGGGGGCCGAGAGAGGGAGAGGGAGAAACAGAATCCAAAGCAGGCTAGACTCCGAGCTGTCAGCACAGAGCCTGATGCGGGGCTCAAACTCACAAACTGTGAGATCATGATCTGAGCTACAGTCTGATGCTCAGTCAGTAATTGAGCCACACAGGCACCCTCTGAACTGTATAGTTAAAAATAGATAAAACAGTAAATTCTATTTCTGTATATGTTACAATTTTTTAAATTTGGAAAACAATCTTTTGAGATGGGACAACCCAATAAACTGCCTGAAAAATGAAGGCATCTCCAATGAATATTTCAACCCAGGTCCCTAATACTTTAGCCACTCTCAAGTGTTCACCTATTAGGCAAAAAGATAGTCTCATCAGCTTCTTTACCCAAATTAGCATCCTGATGCGGACCTCACCCATAAAACTTGGCATCTATGTCTTACTGATAAATCAGTTTGCCTCCAGGATGGATAAATCCAGTGGAATGCTACATTCACTCATAATGATGGTAGTTAATTACTGATAAAACACAGCATTTGGATACTTGATGTGGGCGCTCCTTGAGCATGGAAATGATTTGAATTTACTTTACACAGATTCATGAATCAGCACTTGTCCTAGCTGTAGACCTTTGACCTACCCATGGATGGATTATAAATATACATCCATATGGATCACCACCTTATGGAAAATATGACAAAACTGGCTAACTTAAATGTTATGTTGGTAATATAACATTCACGTGAAACAAACATGCCTAAAAGAAAACATCTAGACTAACTAAACCAATCAAGTTTATGCAGGTATCATCCCTGTTATAGCTTACTATATCCATGTTCAATACCTCGATAGTGATAAAAGATTTGACTGACCAATGATAATTTTATTTTTATGTATATTGAAGCCACTTTTTAATAAAAGAAAAAAAGGATCACTTGACCATAACAGCCCTCTGCCTTGGAGAACTTCTAGATGCCCAGTAGTTCTCCAATAGAGATAGAAATTTTTAAGAAGAAACCTTTTTTCTCCTCCCTTTTTTCCAAAGAGTTTCAGTTTTCTTATCTATTTTTCTTGCTTGCTCTATTCTCATGAATGAGTAAATAGTTCATATAATGCCTACTCTGACTGAAGTTTATTAATGGATGGTTC
Organism: Suricata suricatta; assembly: GCF_006229205.1. Lineage (NCBI taxonomy): Eukaryota > Metazoa > Chordata > Mammalia > Carnivora > Herpestidae > Suricata > Suricata suricatta. The sequence goes on from NC_043702.1 coordinate 47,552,419, forward strand.
ATAAGACCTCAGCAGATGGATGAACATATTGTTCAGAAAGGCAATGCATGGAGAGACATGAATTTAGATACTATGTCAGATGGCACTAGGTCTGCCTTTTTCGGCCATAGATATTGCTTATGATTAGAAAACGGTGGTCCTAGTGTTCTGTGGAACTCATCATACCAGACAAAGGACAGTTACCCTGATTTATGTCCATTAAGCCAGTTATTTGTATCCTAGATGTGGGTGGGGCCAACGGTATCATATTATGGACAGAGATCTCATAAGAAGACTTTTGCAACTATCCCAGCAAGGGACTCATAATTCAAATTCCTCACACTGGGACATTTGTCTTTCTAAGTGACTCAGTTGAGTAGGATCTTATTGATGCTCCATTTCCCGACCTGCAGTCAATCAGAGATAATGGAGGCCTTTTGTTTAACAAAAGAAAAATCTGGAAGACTCTAGAAGTACATTTACTATTATCACCATCCTTCTTTTTAGTAGCTAAACAAGGGCATCACTCAGTAGGTCAGAGTTGGCTCATTAGAATCGTCTGATACCATCTACTGGACCCCAGAAACATCTACTTCAGATCAGGGGACCTTTATAGTGCATAGTCACAAAGATGTTTCTGGCTCACCTCCTTCCATTAAACCATTATGGGTTAAGGCTCCTCCTTCCTAAATATTGGTCAAATTGCATGCATTTGTCCATTTGTAGCCTGAGCAGAAGATAATGAGAGTCTAAGGGATTCTATTATATATGTCTAATAACATATATTGTATTATTATCTCTATTTATGTTATATATCTATATAAATATATTTAATCATAAGGTTTTCTGCCAATAAATCCTATTTTTTTTTATCTGTCCCATATGATGTTAGTGGTTTCTATCCATGACTTCTTTGCACAAAAGTTATCTTCGGTGGTTAAAAAACATACTGCACATATACTCACAATGATTTAAAATGTGTTCATGACCTGACTAGTCATGGTGGGAGAGATAAAAAGATATTATATCAGATCAAAGATTGTAATTGGGTAAAACATCTTCCATTTGCTCCTTGAGATTTATAATCCATCCTTTGCCCCTTTATTTTCTGCTCCCAGGCTGACCTATATGGATTACATTAAAAGGGCTCTTGTGTCCTCTGGTTTCTAACCACGCTCAGTTAAAAATGAGACTCATACAAAATAGACTGAAAAGGTGTCAGTGATTTTTTCAACTCATTAATTAAAGTGAAAACCAATAAGAATGTCTTACAGGGTCACACAATATAGGTTATCTTTTCTACCAGACAGGAATAATTTGATCTCTACAGACAAAAATCTGCAACTTAACACGCAAGTTCATATAGTTTCAGCCTGTAATTAATAATAAATAGCAAGGTCAAACAGTGCTCTGTGCTCTTAGAGAAATACATAACTTTCAGACAGCTTGTTTAAATAATAGCCACTATGACATTGAAAAGACCTGTAGTCTTCTTTTGCTTTATTTCAAAGTTTTAGATAATTTTTCTTAAGAACTTAAGGGAAAGTTCAGGAAGGAAATTGAAAAAAATTAAGAAAGATTGAAGACAGACTGAAGAGAGAGTAAAGACAGACTGAGAGTGAAGTCAGGGTATTTATCTTGTTCTTTTTCTGCTGGGTTGCCGTGGGCTGACTTGTCTTTAACAGAATGATCTGATTCACCTTCATGACACAAATCTTTCTCTTTCCACTTTCTGACAACTTCTCTGTCCTATCAGGCATAGCAGGGAGTGACAGGCCAGAAGCTACTAGTTCTGGACTGTCTTACTCACCTTCAGATCTCCTGAGGTTACAACTTTGTAAATGATTCTTGCTAACAAACTCTCATCTAATAATTCTATTTTGAGCATGCTATTTTCTGTTGGGATTCGAAATGACACAGGGGTCAATCATCCCCTGTGGGACTAGGAAGAAATATTGAATAATTATGTGGCAAAAATAATGTACTTAATAGTGGCAGAAATATTGACAAAATGTTAGTTTGTAAATAATAAGCAAAAAGAAGCTAGTCAAGTCAATTGAAACTAGAATGGAAAATTAAGGTGAAAGAAAAAATATTTACATTTGAGATAAGATCATGCTGACAAAGGAAAAAGTAAATGGAAGCAGAAACTGTTTACGAAAGGATGAACAAAGTCAGAAAGAGGTTCATGCTTTATGAAGAAAATCAGCTTTTCTCTTTAATAAATTGTCTTATTTGATTTATTAGGCAAAGATTAAGGTCCAATTTGCATTGCATATTTGCTATATACTGTTAGTCCTCACCTACCCTATCCCTTACTTCTACAAGTTTCTGACACTTAAAGATAAGAGAACTTGAATGTGCTGCATAGCTTATTTTTATCTATGCTTGAGTTAATTTTCAGGCTGGTAAAACATTATTTTAGATAATTACATAAAATCATAAAACAATGATTATAGGGAAAATTAATGCATAAGTGATGGTTCGAACACTATAACTTGTCAAGTGCTTAAAAATTATTTTATGCTAAACACCCTTAGGTGTTGTTTCATTCTCTCTCCCCATTGTGTGGCTTTGTCACCCAGAACCATAAAATAAATCAAAGTAATTCCTAGTGTTTGAATTTCACACATTCAAAATAAAATGTTCTCAAATTATCTTAACCTAAATAGACCAAAGACTTGTTTTGTGGTTTATTTTATGTATTCTTATGGAACTGTTTTAATGAAAACATTTTTTAATTATGCAAAAAAACACTCTCTTCCTTAATTATAACTACAGAGCACAGTTGGGAAAAGCGTCGATCTACTACAGTTTTGGGAAAATATTTTCTGTTCCCTCTCTGTCTGTGTACTCTGATAAGAATAGTTACATTGTTTTCTTTTTTGTAACGGGCAATCTGTAAAAAAATATAAGGATTACCTTTCCAAGGAATACTTTATTTTACCAATGTTAAGCCATTTAATCCAACATGCCAGAGATTCAATTTAAGAATCCTCACTAAACTTAAATATTCATTTTGCTTTATCTTTCCCTCCAGCCAGCCCCCCTTAGGATCAAGCCCCAAGGGACCCACATAAGTCCATCAGATGGAAGAACACCTCAGCTGACAGGCATGGGGAACTGATAGAAATGCACTTGTTCTCCAGGGACTGGCAGATGATCTCACACAGATGTGGTCTTGCTTGTTGGATTTTACCTCCATCAGTGGTCAGTCATGCAATCCAGTCTCGCAGCTGCAGAATCCTTTATGGGATATAAATTCCCCATTAAATAATTTTCTCTGTAGCTGAAGAGCATCTGCAAGACACAGATAATTCTAAAAATATTTTGCAAGGCTCTTGGTAAGTACAAAGCTCTCTGATAGCCTTGTGTCTAAGGATTATTGTAACTCTAACTAGTAAGCATTTTTGAGATAAACTGTGGTACATGCACACTCGAAATTTCCCACTCCCTTTGCCACTATCAGAAAGACAAAATGAGCATATCTACAAAATGTTACTATAAATATTTCCAGTGACCAAATAATAATATAGCTTGATGAATATGAAAGTTATTTTTTTTGTTTTTTTATGCACTGAAATCATAGGTTATGTGGTAGAGTATGAGAAATATCCTTGAATTATGTAATGTACATTGACAATATAGAAGTTCTGTGAAAAAATGGCAGGACACTGTCATCTTGTTTAAAAGCTTGTAACCCTATTTAAAGATGGCTAAATTTATTACTTTATTAGAAATTAATATTTATTTATTGAAGCAATTTTTTAAATGTTTTTTTATTTACTTTTGAGAGAGAGAGAGAGACAGCGTGAGCAGGGAGGGTCAGAGAGAGAGGGAGATACAGAATCTGAAGCAGGCTCCAGGCTCTTAGCGAGCTGTCAGCACAGAGCCCGACGTGGGGCTCAAACCCACAAACCGTGAGATCATGACCTGAGCTGAAGCCTGACGCTTAACCAACTGAGCCACCCAGGCGCCCCTGAAGCAATATTTTTAACAATTACTGTGGATCATGGTATATTCCAGGGAGAAGAAGCACAGAAGTTTGTAAAAACAAAAACAACAAAAAACAAACAAACAAAAACATGATTCTGGTCCTCAGATGTTTAGGCTCGGTCCTCAGAAGATTATACTCTAAGAAAAAAGGTTTCTTCTTACTATGAGTAAAGTCAATTAATCATTAAAACTCAGTTTTAACATTTTATTTTTTATTAAATTATAATTGACATGCAAGATTATATTACTTTCAGGGGTACAGGAGAGTGGTTCAATATTTTTATACATTACAAAATGATCGCAATAGAACTAATTAACATCTGTCACCACACAATGCTGGAGTCCAGTTCCAGCAGTTCCTGGGCTCCCTGAAGGAAGGACAGTGTCGGCAAGAGGGGGAGGGAATGAGAGAGACACTATTTTCTTTCTGATCACCAGGCAGGGATCTCTGCTCTGTCTGATTCTCCAGCTTTATTTATAGTGAAAGGTACAAGAAGCAGAAAGAGCAGTGTGTGTTTAGTAAATGATTTCTCATAGATAATTTTTACAATTTTCCAGAACATGGATTCTGCAGAAGTTACAATTCTAGTAGTAATGATTGTCATAAAAAACTTAGCTATAGGCACTCATGCTATCATATGGGAAGTGCAGGTATTTTTTAAGCATACATTTTTTTCATAGGATGCGTAAGACCAAGATACACAAAACCTCAGGTATAGCCCTATAAAAGCAACCTTTAACCCTGAGGCAAACGGCATTGTTTAATAAAGGTCAGTTTTTTATGAGTAAGGGTCATTAGGCTGTTTATAACTTTAAGAGAAAGTTTCCAGAAAAACAGAATTCTTAGGAGACATAATGCCTGTTCTTACAGTCCCAAAGACGAATGATGCATTTTATCTTAGCAGTGACTTTTGCAATTACTTCCAGGCCTAGAAAGTAGTGAGTTAGTTACCAGTTAATTGCTCAGCTAGGAGGAAAATTGCATGTTGCTTGCCTTAGTCGCATTAGGGTGTATCTAGTTTACTAATTTCTCCCTAACCAGGTGCAATCACACCTCAGGGACAGGGCAGGGGGACAGGCCACTCCTGACACTAATCAACAAAGCACTCCGAGGTTTGGTGCCCAAGCAGAAATGAAAGTTACAAGAGGGTAGATATTGGTCGCTGCGTGGTGGCAAGAGACCGTGCAAACTTGCTGTACCCTTGCTGTACCAGGAATTTTCACTCAACTGGTGAGTTCAGATGGCTCCCAATAATACAGAATTATTACAATATTATCAACTATATGTCCCTATACTGTACATTATATCCCATAAGTTCTTTATTTTATAACTGGAAGTTTGTACTTCTTAATCCCCTTTATATGTTAAATGTTTTCTATGTGACTCTTTCAATACAACAAATGACCTTTGATGCAAATTTCATTCCTTTGTTTTTCAAACTTAGTATCACATGCCTCATCCTGAGTTAGAAATGCAAGAATTATTTTTATTAATTTCCTCATCTAATTGCAGCATTTTTTCCTCCACTCATACTCAACTTCCCACTCAGTCCTGAATCTCCAAAATGATAAAATCATAGTTATTGCCATTTCAATGCAGTATTCATATATTTTCTCATAAAAAAGAAAATCTTGTAAAATGTGCTAATTTCTGTAATCTGAAAAATAATTTTACATTACCCGCTGCTCTTCCGTGGTAAGAAGAAAGTTGCATTTCATCTCTAAAATATCTTAAAAGAACAGAGATGGATATTCCACAGGAATACTCTTCTGTGTTTTCTGATTCTTCCAGATTTGAATAATGATACAATTTATGTGTGTTCCTTTGTTTATCTGTCTTTAATGGTCTGAGAATACCAAAGTGTCATGTAACAGGTCTGTTCAAGCTCTTTCACTACTTGAAAGGGCTTAGGATTTCTTTGAAAATATAAATTAAAGTCCCCTGGTCTCAGTAGCATCCAGAGTTATTTAGCAGAAGGGTTATTTTGCAGAAGCTTGAAAGACAAGACAAAGCAAAACAAACCATTAAGTGGAGAGGAAAAACATGAGAGGAGAGGAATTCCAATAAAATGCACAAATGGCCACATCGCCTCTGAAAGAAACAATTTGAGTGTTTGTTTTTTTTCCCATGCACTTCTCAGTTCCAGTTTTAAGACCCAGGTGCTTTCCATTTGCTATCCCATGTTAGCTATGACATATATGCTTCATTTTTTTGGATGTTTCAAATATAACCTAATTTTATTTACTAGCATAAGTGGCTCTCCAAAGTCGTTTCTCTTGGGAACTGAAGCTTTTCCTCAGTCAATCGGTTCTAATTCTGAAGAATAATGACCTCTTATTTACCAGCCCTTTTTTCCTTTTACAGATTGAGGATCAGAGAGAGTAAGCTAGTTCTGTCAGTCCGAAGCCCAGTCCCCATGTCCCCCCAGGCATCAGATACTTCCTCTGATCTCAGAGCTATGGCCACATGTGGGAAATCATATATGATCAGATGAGAGAAAAAGAAAATTCGAAGCCTCATTCACAGAAAGGTTGACACGTATACGGGCACCTGAAAAAATCGATGATGGCTGTCCTGCATCTTTACTTAGGAGTAGCCTTGAAAGAAGATACTGAGGGAAAACTCTTCTAATGAATAGAACTTGAGGTATTTTACTAGGCGATCTTCCTTGAGTAGTTAGACTACATAGGTAAACAGATCATAGTAATGGACAAGACCATTGGCTTGTCAGGAATCTGGAAGGAAACAGATTGCAAAATCTAAGGTAAGAAGATATGAGGTAATTATATGTGGACAGACATAGGAGAATTAGTACAAAGTGTGAAGTCTCTGAATCACAAGTTAATACCCACCAGAGAGCATTGACTTCAGAAAGGTTATAGAATGTTTAACACAGGGATCTACAAAGCATTGAGTAAAACATAAAATCCACTTTTATACTACATATTGCACTACCCATAAATGTCCCATAAAACTATGGAACTACTGAAGGGAGTCAATAAGATGGGACACCATTCTCTATGACACAGTACCATAGTAAGTAGAAAATAGAAATCACACAATGGAGGCAAAAGTGGTTCTGCTTACCATCATAACCAGTGATCTACCTGGATAATTTATTTCTGCTCTTGCAACTCTAGGTCTGCAGATTAGCAATCTTGGTGCCTGTAGTGGAACACTTCCACTAGGGTCACCAGCAAGAATACTAGTGAACCAGAAACTACAATATCCAACTGAATATTTTAGAATCCTTATTCCAAGAGGCCAGAAAGGAAGAAGAGAAAAAGCCATCTTGGCAGGAGTAACTGTCTCTATCATTAGTAGGAGGTGAGACTATAATTCATATGTGATAGGGAGAAATATGTATAACACCCAGTTGAACTACAGAAACAAATTGGCACTCCTTTTCCTGAATTCTACTATCTACATACAGACAATGGCAGAAACCCGGACCTGATTAGGGTCTGGAAATGGCTCAGGGAAGTGTCTTCAGTTAACACTGAGATGAACAAAGTACTGGCTGATAGTGAAAAAAACCTAGAAAAAACAGAAGGAGAGTCAGAGTTTTATTTGCATCCCTGAGACCAGCTTTAGTGGTAGGAGCTGTTGTTGGATCCACTATCCTTCCTCTTTTAAATTTCTCTCTGGAAGTGATGCTCACCAGAAGCCTGAAGTCGCTGATTGTATAATCTATGTGAAGAGAGGGTTCTGAACCACACAAGGCATAAACTGTGTTGATGTGTCACTCAGATCCCCCTTCAAGAATAGTGACATTGCCTTAGGTACTGGAAGCCCTTTCAGACCATTGCTGTCAGCTTGTCAGTCTTCATCCGGAATTGCCTTGGCCAAAGATGTCTGCCTTACCTAATGTCACATCTCTTTCCAGGAGCAGTCCACATAAGATGAATAAGCAATAAATGGGTATGAAGTTCTGATTCTCTTATTCCAACTTAATGCAATGCTAAAGGGAAACCCAATTTCAAAGCCCATTGTGGGGTGGGTTGGGGCTTTCTTTACCTTAGAGGTCAGATTCTCCCTCTGCTTGACTCTGTTTCCTTTCACACCCTACTTAATGCCCTGCATATGAATCACCCTATCAGAGTCTGATTTACATAATACATGGTACATTATAAGGGGTTCAGCATCATGTTCATCTATGGTGATATCATTTTTATTCATTGATAAATGAATTTCCTACTTTGAAATTAAATTTTATATAAGCACCTAATTATTATTACAGGTACCACCATTACCACCTAAATGCCACAGATTCTAAAATCCACTATAGAGATTTATTTCTTTGGTGTAAAAATTATCATTAGTATTTATGAGACTCTTTTATCATATTAACACATAAATATGTACAGAGGGGATCAAAGAGAAAAACAACTGTTCCCAAATCCATATCCTGTGCCCCTGCACAGAGGCCACTGTTTGGTAAAGATATGTAATTTTAACTTTTTGATGTAAATCTTCTACTACTACATAAAATCTTGTCATGATATTTCTATGTTTGAAAATTTTTTGATGTTCTTTTTAGAATTCTTACTAAGAAAAATGAGCATGTTATTTGCTCCTCTTCTCAACTTTCAATTTTCAACAACAGTCCTATTGTTAATTTCTCCATACATGGTTTTTGAAACTTGAATTAATGTATATAAAAATATGTTTTATATTCCAACTACTATTCCTGAGTCTTTAATTTTCCTGACTTGTAGTATTAAAAAACAACATGACTGAATTTTGTTTACTTCCATAATTCCCTTATATCTCACATTATAAAAGAAAGCTACAAACTTCCAGTAACAAAATATATAAATCATTGGAATTAAAAATATAGCATAGGGATAATAGTCAATAATATTGCATTAATGTTTTATGGTGACAAATGGTAAATGCACCAATCCTGGTGAACCTAGTGTAATGTATAGAGTTGTCGAATCACTATATCATACATCTGAAACTAAGATAACATTGTATGTCATCTATACTTCAATTAAAAGAAAAAAGATGCTTCCTTCCTTTTACACTGTTGAGGTGGGCAGCTTTGCAGTCAATAGTCATTCATTAGTATACCGTTCATACATTGGACCTAAATGTTGGAAATAAGATATCAGAATTCATGTCATATTGCCATAAAAGTATGTATATTTTTATTTCTCAAGACAACATTCAGGAAAAGCAAAAGTTCTATCCAAGCTCAGTTCTGATGAAAAGATGCCTCTGGAGAAAATCAGCCATAATCATGACGAGGCACGCTGGACGAGCACAAACTGGCTGAACTGTGCTGCCAGGTTACCAGGACAAGATGCTGGCAAGCCCTTACCCTGATAAAAGTAGGGATGGACCTCAGGGATGACTTTTGTCATAATGAGAGTTCTGTGCTTCTCATAGAACACTTGGCTTCTGGTGTTCATTGATCTGCCACATCCCTATGGGCGTGATCCTAGAGGTCACAGTGGGTAACTGAGTGTTCCAAGATGTTTCAGAAAGATGTACACATTACCTAGGTTCATCCCTACACCCAAGGCTACAAATGAAAAGTCCTGGGAGCAGTGAGGCTTCTTCTAGCATCTCAACAGTTACTTTTGGAACATCATTTGACGTCAGGAGAATGGACTCCTCTGTTTTCTACCACTCTGGTGTAGAAAACCAGAGTGACAAAAACATGAGAATGAATGAATGAATGAATAAAAAAAATTTACTTAAGGAGATCTAGTAAAACACCTCTAAGTGAAGAAAAATTTTAGAGTAGACAGAGGACAATAAAGTTTTTAAAATAATGACAGCATGTAGGAGAAATTCAAATCAAGATATATATTCTAGAAAACATACAGATTTCTAAATAAAGATTTAACATATGAACTTAAAAAGAGGATTATAACCTGGAGATGAAATGGTAGAAAATCTCAAAGCACAATTACTGATTAGAAATACATGCAGCAGAGGTGCCTTTGGCTCAGGTCATAATCTCACAGTTCATGGGTTCAAGCCTCGCTTTGGGCTCTGTGCTGACAGCTTGGAGCCTGAAGCCTGCTTCAGATTCTGTATCTCCCTCTCTCTCTCTGCTTCCTCGCCCCCACAAAAAAACATTAAATTTTTTTTTAAATTGAAAAAAGATATATGTAGCAGAGAGAGAGTTTTCTTCAGTCAGGACAAAATAAAGATTTGAGATCTTGAAAGATAAAGAGAATCCATCCTGAACACAATGCCATTTGAGTAAAATGATGGAGAAACTACCCATCCCAGGATGGGATCCCTGAAAGGCAGGGATCTTTACCTGCAGAAATTACACTGATGTAACTCAGGGAGTGAAGGAAGCAGAACTGGGCAAGAGAGGAAGCTGAACTTCAGCTAATTTTACAGGGAGCTGTGGAGCTGGAACAACCCTTACTATTTGTTCTGAATTAGGCAAGGAAGCCCAAATTTTAGATTCCCTCAGCAAAGGGCCATTGGAAAGAGACGGGCTCTCAGATGAAGTATGGCCTTAGGTTAAGAGACTTTTCAACTGAGGGTAAGTCCCAGAGGGACTTGGCTGAGAAAAAATGATCACAACATGCCATGCAGGTCAGGAAATGGATGGTTCTGTCCTAGCAGGAACACCTGTGTGAAATAGCACAGCAGAAACGACACCACCCCGAAAGAAAAAGGGAACAGAAGAGACATATATGAGGTAGGCAAAGGCAAAAAGTGAGAGTTGTAAAGATGCAGAAGAACAAAAGCTTTGGCAATCTATAAAATGTAGAGCAACGATATGGTTTTAAAATATTTTTTAATGTTTTTATTTACTTTTGAGAGAGAGACAGACAGAGTGCAAGTCAGGGAGGCCAGTCAGAGAGGGAGACACAGAATCAGAAGCAGGCTCCAGGCTCTGAGCTCTAAGCACAGAGCCTGACATGGAGCTAGAACTCATAAATTGCAATATCATGACCTGAGCTGAAATTGGATGCTTAATTGACTGAGCCACCCAGGTGCCCTAATGCATATACATTTTTAAATGAATAAAGTATATAAATTAGCTCATGGGATCCCCATACAGGCCTATGTACTGTTACATTATTATCATCAATTTTGTGTTTAATTCTATAAATTAATATATATTGGCATGATACTTCATAAATAATTTGAAGCACAGATTTTTACATGATTTATCAAACATCACACATGTAGTAATTTACCCAGCTAGGATTTCAACCTTGTGCCAACTTCCTTAATCTTATGCTTTACCAGGAAGGAGTGTGTGTATGTGTGTGTGTGTGTGTGTGTGTGTGTGCATGTGCGTGTGCATGCATACATCACTGTACATGATATTGGTTCAGGAATAGGCAAGTAGGCACATAGATTAAAATAGAATTTAGCAATATATCTTAATACTTATAAAAAGTTAACCTATGTCAATGATAATTGTATGTTGTTAAATATTTTAAAGTTGAAACTTAACTTATAGGTATAACAAACATTGTATTATAAACAAATACAATAATATATGTATGCATTACATATTTTAGAAATATATATAATACAATGTATATGCATGTATGCAATGTATACAAATGTGCACAATAAAATGTATAAAATATTTTAGAAAAAGAATAATAAAGTGTATATTAGCTATTGTGAGAGCCTTACAGCCAGTCAGGAAATCCAAAACTATAGAAAGGCAAAGATAAACATTAAAAATACATCAGTAAAAGTGTGGGGAAAAAAACCTGATATGACAAGTTAAGAAAACATATGTTAGGCACAAACAGGTCAAAATGATATTTATAATATTATTATTTTATATATAAATAATAAATTTATATATGTGGATAAATATAAATAAATAATATATAAATTTATATATTATTTAATCTCTTCAGAGATTAAAAGACAAAGACCTTATTAGAAAAACTAAGAGTTTATTAGGCAATTTAAAGAAACAGAAATCCAACAGCCCAAAGCATAAGAAAAGATGCTTAATTTCACATTAGTTCATTTAAAGTAAAAAATGAAGTATCATTTTTTTAAAAAATCAGCTACTCTTGGGTGACACTCAAGGAAAAGGGACATTCTCAGTATATTACTGATAAAAATGTGTTTTTTAAAAATATTTTGAATGTCAATTTAGCAATAGCTATTGAAATTGAAATTAAATGGGCTAATTTTCCTACTAGGTAAATATCATATAGAAACATTCACGTATCAAGAAAGCAGAGGGAAAAATCAGAATGTTCTTCTAAAGGGATAACTTGAATAAATAATAATGAATTTATATGATAAAATTTTAAAAATGCATGCCAGTTGCAAGAGAAGGGAAGGGAGGGGAGGGGAAGCGAATGAAAGAGAGAGAGAGAGAGAAGCAGGGCTAACCTAAAGCAGGGCTAGAACTCACTCAATGTGGGACTCAAACCCACAAACCAAACCATGAGATTAAGACCTAATCTGAAGTCAGATACTTAACAACAGAACTATTCAGGCTCCCTCTTTTATGTATGTTATACTTGTTTGTTCCCTGGCTTTTTCTACATTTTCTAGTCTAGATTTTTATAATTTTTTTAAGTATTGATTTAGTTTTGAGGGGGGCGGGGAAGAGAGGCAGGTAAACGGAGACACAAAATCAGAAGTAGACTCCAGGGTCTGTGCTGATAGTTTAGAGTCTGATATGGAGCTCAAACTCACAAATCATGAGATCATGATCTGCGCAGAAGTCAGATGCTTAATCAACTGAGCCACCCAGGTGCCCCAGATTTTTATAATCTTAATAGACATACTATTAAAATTCTAATATCATGGCATAAAACTTCAGTATTAAGAAATGAAATATTTTATTCAAATTATTTTTTCTAGAAAAATCCTGACTACGCAGGGGATCTCATCTTGGGAAGGATTATACTACAGCTTAAAACATAAATATTTGGCAAATCAAAAACAAGTTTTAGACTATTTTGCATTAAGGCCAGCACTACTTGTAGAAATAAATACAAGGGCAGGCTCATGGGGAAATAAATAAAACAAGAGAAGAATCTCAGAAAAAAAATGGGTTTTCTTGTCTGAAAATAGATTAAAAGGCAGGATTCAGTGGAATCTGAAATGCATTCCAATTTCATCAGACTAAATGGTTTTCTTAGACCATATGAAAGTTGGAGTTAAAGATTCTACGTTGTCTAGTCTAGACTTGCTTCTTGAGTAGATGCTTTATAGTCACTATTATTTCCCCAGGGTTTAATATATTGTCTGTTTAGACCATGTATATTTCAACAAAGATTCCAATCCATTGCATATGTCAAAGCACTAATTTGGGTTTAGCTTCTACTTCATTTTCTGTTAAAATTAGTTATTATTTAATGCTTTGCATCTCTGGCAAATTGTTAAATATTTTTAAAAGACTTTTTGTTTTTCTGGGTTCCAGAAGAGAGACAAATTTTCTGATAGTCCCCAAGTGGTCCTGAGACCCAGAGTGACCCCAAATTAGAAAATAACACTTACACTCTTATCATAAATATGGTAATTTGGGAATGACCATGACTACAGGCTAAATTTAGTAAATGAATCTTGTCAGATTAGGTGGAATCCCAAAATGTCATATACATTCTCATGTAACATTAATATGAAACTGAATTAAATTGGAAATAATGTCCTTCCTTGTAAACAGACATTATAATCTATCAGCAGAAATTAAAAGTTCACTGACTTGGCTATTATTTTGTCTGAGGAATAACTGAAGCCATAAAAATTGCCTATGGAGTATGAATGTGTGTGTGTGTGCACATGTGCCCATGCATGCTTGGGTGCTCAAGTGTTCATTTTGGAGTTGAAACATTATGTCAAAGGATACTGCCACAGGAAATTCATAATTATAATACTAAGCCATATGATCAAAGTTGTGGTGCTAGGTAGATGATGCAGAAACAGTAGAAGCACAAAGTGCCCAGCGTTGATTTTCATGGTAGTTCTGTTCAAATAATGAATGATGTTATACTTTACTATTCTAAACTCCTATATGTTCCACTAGTACAAAATTTTATTTGTGCTTTTTTTCCTGATTTTTTCCAATGCCTTAAAAAGAAAAAATAATAATAACTAAGATAAATTTGACAGCATGAAGCGCTTTCATCGATGGCTTCCTAGATGAGAGTGTGCTATTTTGTGATAGATATAAATGAAGATAATGTGTTATCAACATATTTCATTTTCTACATGATATAGTTTAAAAATTGTAATTGGTTACACTTACTGGCTCCTTGTGAACTGACATTAGATGAGTATTTTAAAGCAAAATTGAAATTAAGCACATCAGTTGATCTGGAGAAGAATCTGAAATACTGAAATACTCTGTACTGATTCACAGAGGCAATCACTAATGTTGCCTGGACCAACAGTTGCTCAGTGAAATCCAGACAAACCATTTCATTTCTATTAATGTTATAGAACTTCTTAATTAAAACCATAACAAAAGTTATCTACAAGAAACAAAACTGGAATTTTAGTCATACATAATCAATGGATAAAAAGGAGTTCTGGGAAATTCTTACAGTAAAATTAAAAAAACCTCAGAAATGGGAGTATCTTCTCCCAAATTGCACCTGTTTTGGAGATTTCTGGTTGGCTTTTGATTCAAACTGGGGGAAACGTGTGAATAATGCCATAATCAGTAAAACAGAAACCTTTCTGTGAGCATTCTGTTGAAAACGTAATTCTTTTGTGACTGAAACAGTAATAGTGAACACTGAGGGCTTTCTTTGTGTCAGATACTCCTCTATGGTCTTCCTAAAATAGTATGGGAAAAGGAAAGCATAACAAATTTCAATCACTGACTGAAGTTATGTAATAATATGTGGGAAACAAAGTTCATACTTGGGCAGGAAATCTGATGCTAGCACTCATCTGCTAAACCACTCAAAGCTTCCTTGAGCCAAAACAAAGTTCTCATTCAACTGCTGAATTCTTATTCTGAGTTGGATACTGTTATTAATCTGTAAAAACAGAAACACAGAGCTTACCACCAGGATAATTATGGAATATATGTTAGTCAAACATTCATTTTATATGAATGAATGCTTATATTTTATATGAATATGAAGCATGCATTTCAAATTTGTCTCTTATTACAAATGAATTTATTTCACAGGTCTTGAGTGTTTTACAAATGAGTCCATCTCTCTCTCACAAACACAAATACAGTGATGACATAAAAGATTATATCCGATTTAACTGTACTAATCTTATTATTGAAGCATATAGTCAAAAGCAGGTGTCTCTCTGAGTAAAAAATGATAAGATATTTAGGATATTATATTTTTAAAAGCTGATATTTTTAGGCTAAACAAAGGTAATATTAATATATTTAAGATATTTATTTTACATCTATATATTTTTTTAAGATAATCTTATGTGAATTATATAGATTTGAGAAAGATCAGACTAACATATGGGCAGAAAAGATCATTACCAAAATGTTAACTTTGGTACTGAGTTCCAAAGTCTCTCTCATATGGCCGCTGATTAGCATGTATCAACATTTATTAATATCTGCTATTCCAGGTACAATTATGGAAAGTAGATACTTAAAATAATAACTAAGTAGTAATAAGGTATATAGATTTAACAAAACAGTTTAGAACATAATGGAGGAAGGGATAACATGAGGCAAAAAACCAAACTTTTATAGAAGTCACAACGTTTACTCTGGGTCATGAAGAAAGGATGGTATTGCTAGATGGAAAAGCAGAATTTTAGAATCCACTAACAGTGATATCATAGTCTCAGTCTGATCTGATTCATTGAGCACACTATGTGCTAGGTCCACCCATGCTTTCTCGAATGACATTATGTCATCCTTTTTTTATGGCTGCATAATTTTCGATCTCCCTCTCTCTCTCTCTCTCTCTCTCTCTCATACACACACACACACACACACACACACACACACACACACACACACACCCCTCTTCTTTATTTACTGATAGACACTTAGGTTGCTTCTGTATCCTGGCTTTATTGTAAATATTGCTGCAATAAAAATAGAAGTACATATCTTTTCAAATTAGGTTTTTATTGTTGTTGAGGATACATTTCCCATAAAACAAATGTCAAATGTCTCAATTACATATGGCTTCTTCATTAAATGACCTTTTGAAACTATGTAGTCATTTTTCCCTTACTCGTATATTTGGATAAAATTTAAGAGAGCCTAATATACACAAAAGGATATGTTCTATTTACTGTTTAAAAATGTTTCCAAACAGGTTTTTTCCCAAGTGTTTTATTAATGTCATGTCTTTAATTCTCTCCCCTTGAAAGCCTTAGGCCAGCTATTCTTATAGATTAACTGCTAATCCACGGGAAACAAATGCAAGTTCTGGGCTAAGGCAGGCATTTGCCTTACCTATCAAGGTCTTTGGCGGTTAAGTTCTTGTTTTCTCCTGCTTCTTTGTCCAGCTCCTTTATTGCTGACAGGTCTTCAATTTCCCTTTTGCTTGATACTTGACAAAATCATTTTCTTGACTTGCAGGATTTTCAAACACATGGTTCCTATGCACTTGCATGACCTGTGACCTTCTGCCTAACCCGAGCTTTACTCTGTGTAGTTTGCTACCAGCCTGTCCATCTAAGACTGACCTGTTTCCCTCCGACTGCTATACTTCACCCATTTAGAATAATTTTTTTTTCTGTCTACTGTTTTTGACCTCTTCCCAACAATGTTTGTGAATCGTGTGAAGCCATAGTCTCATGCAGGTTCCCTGACCCGAGCAAATGAAAAATAGAACAGTGCCGCTACCACCACACAGGCAGTAACACAGATGCCCATTGTTTAAGAGAAGGAGAAAAGAAGGAAGCAGTTGGAGCAAAATACATAATTATCATTGCTCTATGCTTTTACTTATATTACTTTTCTACTCCTGGTGCTACTTTACTTTTTCATGGTTCATACCAGGCCTTCCACCCGAAGCTACGGGCTCTTCCTTCTTTGCTGTCCTGGATTCCCAATTGGCTCCAGTGTCACATTCGCCACCTCTTCAGAAAGGCACTAATTAGGCAATTCGCAACTCCCTGTCATTAGAAACTCATCTGTTATTCTGTCTTGAGGTTTGCTGCCTCTGAAGAAATATCTTCAAATCACTCTTTACCATGTGCACCGTGGCCCCTGTAACTGATCTCTACATGACTGATTCCAACTGAAGTAGAGAGAGTAGAGAAAAAAATAATGTCAGTGCAGCAAGAAAAATAATTCTCACAACCAGCAAAGATCCTGCTGGGAATTCTGTTTTTTGCCTGGAGTCCACTCCACTCACTACAAAGGACAGTGGCTTAAATTCCTCTTTAACTAATTTCACAATTACCTGTATTCTCTAAAGGGACTAAATATCTTTATTCTTTTCCTTCTCAACTTCACTGCCTTTTTAAAATTTGAAACAAGACCTCTTTTTAAGCACTTTTAAAAAAAGTTAATGGTTTCTGTAGACTTCTTCAGATTACTCAACATTTTACTTTAACTTTAATTAATTGATACAATTAAGGGTCCTAAATAAATCAGACAAAATCTACACCACATACATCAAACTAAAAAGATTTCATTAGTGTTCAATATTTAGTCCCTGTTGCACAGTAGAAAATTCTTTTAAGCATAACAAAAGTAATGGACCATGATCTCTAGAAGAAACCTTTGAAATCACTAAATGCTCAATCAACATGAAGTCTCTTCACTGTGGAGGCAGATGAGTTCACTGCAGTCTCCCACTGTGGCTGAGAATCTGAGCCTCTAAGGTTCAATTTTCTGGATTTGACTTTTGATTTTGCTTCTTCCTCTGTGACCCTGGGCAAATTACTTAACTTCTCTGTGTCCAAGATTCCTCCTCTTTCCCATGACCTCCCAGTGTGGCTATGTGGAACAGATGATGTAGAGAACATAGAAGAATGCCTACCATACAGTAATGTTTGATGAATTTAGTTAATAGTAAATTTTTTTGACCAAGGTGCTGGTGGAAGTCAGGTATCTACAGTTCTCCAATAAAATCAGTGATTCTCAGTCTCCTTTTGCTGTTATAACTGAATTTTTACTCTCAGCTGTTCCTAAGGAGTAGATGACCTCAGATAGTTTGTGTTTTAGGTTGAAATGTGTCACTCTAAAATTCCTCTTTTTTAAATGTTTTGAGAGAGAAAGAGAGAGAAGGAGGGAGGAAGGGAGAGAGAGAATCCCAAGCAGGTTCCATATTGTCCGTCAAAATCAAGAGTTAGACGCTTAACCAATTGAGCCACCTAGGTGCCCCATAAAATTACTATCTTGAAGTCCAACTCCCTAGTACTTCAGGATATGGCCTTATTTGAAAGCAGGGTTTTTATAGAGGCAATCAAATTGGAATAAGGTCATTAGAGTGGGCCCTAATCCAGAATGACTGGTGTTCTTTGAAAAGGGGAAGTTTTGAGATAGATACATAGAGGGAGAAATCCACATGAACATCTCAGCAGAGATCTGGGCGATGCATGTACAAGCCAAGGAACAGCAGTGACTGCTGGCAAGGCACCAGAAACTAGAAAAGAGGCACAGAACAGATATTTTCTTACAACCCTTAGAAGGAACCTTCCCTGCCAACACCTTGATCTCAGACTTGTAGGTTCCAGAACATATTTCTATTGTTTAAGCCATCCAGTCCATGGGGCTTTGTTATGGCAGCCACAGCAAACCAAGACACCGTGCTCCCAGATTTCCCTTGGTGCTCATCTTCTAGACTCTGCTCAAGCTACTCTGAGCCAGAGATTTTATGTCTGGAGAAGAGGAAACACCTGAAGCTGAAATGTGGAGAGTTTTGCCATACTGGGGGTACTCAAGTTTCCCCCCAAATAACACAGTGTGGAGCCACAGCAGGATCCAGCTACGTATGTGGATTAATATGAGATTTTATGATAATGCTAAGAGTTCACTCTTTGTCAGAGGATTTCCATGGTCTTGCATGACCCTTCATTTTATACTCCTTGCAATTAATTTGTTTGGCTTAATTTTAAAAGGTATCGATGTTAATAATACAAGAAGGTATAATAACTATGTGTAGATTGCATATTTTTCATGTGGCAATTTTATAATCAACCTGAAAGTAGAGTTTAGAGCAATAAAAAAAGAAGGATAAAGTTCCAGTTCTCAGGAGGGAAGAAACACAGGATAAACACTTAGTGAAGAGAAAGGAAAAGGAAAGGAAGCTGTGCTAAGGATAGAATCAAAGATTTCACTGTCAACTGACATCATAAGTATAGAAGTTTCAAACACAGATGAAGTTGCTATATAAAAACAAACAAAAACTTACAATAATTTAACCAAAACTGTTTGTGGTAGGTTTTCTGAGGTAACTAATGATAACTTGGCTTGATTTCCATTTTGTTTTTGTCTTTGTGCTTTTGTATTTAATGACTTTGATGTCCTACCACCAACACACAT
>NC_043702.1:47571903-47581477 GCF_006229205.1 Suricata suricatta
ACATGTGCCTAAAATACTAGGCATGCAGAAAATAAGTTTTGGATTTACTAGAGAGAGAAAAAGAGACACAGAATCTCTCTTAGAAATGAGGAGGACTGTCTGATTCACATAAGTTTGTGTTAATAGGGTTGGTTTGCTCACATGGCAATTAATGATCATATATCACATAGGCTATGATTCTATGCACAGAGAGACTCAAATTGCATGTACAAAACTAGGTATAAAAGTTGATTCAGCAATTTAAAAAAAAATCATAAGAAATAAATAATATTAGGTTAAATTCATTTATTCTGCACCAGTGAACAATAGATAGAGATAGATGATAGATGATAATAGACAGATGATAAGGTAATCATTGGAAATAATGATATGCAAAACAGGCACGATTCCTTCCACCACAGGATTCAAAACACAAGAATATTTAAACAATTGGTTACAAAAACTGTGATGAGTACTATTATGGAGAAATACAGAGTATTATAAAGCTGAATAGTGGGGCACACATGCCCAGTGTCTCTCTTCCAGTACGGTCAAGAAATGCCCAACACATTTGTGTACGTACAAAGTATGAACTAATTTCCCCTACTCTGGATTGCTAAAGTCAGAACTCTAATATGAGCAGTGATAGTCTCCACAATCTCCACTGAAGGCTGTGAGCTTAGAATATGTGAACAGCCACAACCTGGTGTCACAGCTGAAAATCATCTACTTCTAAGTTGGTCTCTGCAACTTCTCTCACTGGTGTCAGGGCACACCTCTATGCCTGACATCTCTGATGCTACACAGCTAAGGGTGGGACTCCTGCTCAGCTGAAAGTGAACGTCCTCTCCCTTAGCACGATTAAGCATGTCCCCTGACAAAAATAGCCGTGTTTCCCAATATAGGGTCTCTGGATTTAGTCATACAGTAACGTCCTGACATGCTTTAGTTGGACAGGATCTGGAAAACAATACATGGACCTGTGAGTGCTACTTTTCATTAATGTTCCTCCTCAGTTAAAGGGCCATCCCATTGATACAGTGTCTTTCTACAGCCATGATCAATTTTGCTAAAAAAATAACATAGCTCACACCTGCAGCTGCTTAGGGTCTCCAAATATTGGTTGTTCCCTGATGTTCTCAAGCATTGAGAACTAATCCTGATACCTAGCTATATAGTGATGTATGGCTAGATATAGGGATGTATATGTAGCAACATATACATCACTATATAGCCGGCTAGAGAGCCAGTAGACAGATATTGATACAGAACAAATGACTGAATGAAGTTTTCAATAAATTTGCTTCTAAAAAGTATTCTAAAATCTTTATGCATATTGATCCAGTTTCTTGCTGATTTAAGGACAGTAAGTATAGGAAATAGGCAGACACTTAATTTTTGTCTAGTTATTCAAAAACCAATTCTGCTAAGACAAATCACATTCCCTCTTCAAGCATAAGTCCTCTCATTTTTTGCTGGATATAAGGATTATTTGGAAGCTTGTTAAAATTTTGGATCCTAATACTGACCCCTGATCTCTGATTCAGGTGGACAGATCAAGGAATCTGTATTTTTATTGGTCATCCTTGGAAATTCTAGCACAGAGTTTTCATGAATCACATTCTGGAAAATAATGCTCCAAAGAAACCTAGAGCAAATTGGGTAGTTTGTAACTTGATCAAAAGAGTCAATAGTAAGTGAGACTCACTGGGCAGAAGTCATTATTGGCATATTAGATAAAATAGTAAGTACCATAACATTTTCGATAAGCAGGAACCATGAGATGGACAAAGGAACAGAAAGAAGAAGTGGGTTGGCAAAACTTAAGTTTATATACAAGAACAGAAGCAGTATGGACAGCATCATTAATGATGTGTCTAAAGTGAAGATCCACAAACTTCGAATACTGAGGTCCTCAGAGCTGCTTTGGATTCCAAAGGAATGTCCATTCCCAGTACCTTGAAAATAACTACACTATAGTTCTACTTTTTTCAATAGTCTAGTTCTGCAATCCTCAATTCTTATGTTACTGAGAGTTGTTTTTCTTCTATCTTCTATCTTACCAACTCACACCTAACTTTAAAATCTCCAATTTAGGGAAATAATCTCAGTAAGTCTCTGTTACCATAAAGAATACTTCAGTGGGCTATGAAATGCACTGCCCAAAGATGCCCACAACATAATCCTGTGAGTGTTATTTCATATGGCAAAGAGACTTTGTGGATATGATTAAAGCAAAATCAAAGATTTTGAGATGGAGAGACTAATACTGAATTACCCAGCTGGACTCAGTGTAATCATTAGGGTCCTTATAAGAGGGAAGCAGGAGATCAAAGCAAAGAGATGCGACTACAGACTCAAGAGGTTAAAGTAATATGAAGCCATTATCTAAGGAATGCAGGTAGTACTTAAAAGTTGAAAAAATATGTAAATGTATCCTCCCCTAGAACATCTAGAAGAAGCCAGCCCTTCTCATACACTGACTTAACCCCGTTAAGACTCATTCTAAACTTCTAAACTCCAGAAATGTAAGAGAATAATTTGATTTGTTTTACACCACCAAATTGGTGGTGATTTGTTATGACAGCAATTAGAAACTAACACAGAGACCCAATAAGTAGAACTTCCATAGAAGTTTCAAAGTGATAAAAAGCTGCAGGCAATGTTGCCCTTTCAGAGTTATTTGCTCACTTCTTGTTTCTCCCAAGCATTTGGTGTAGGCAAAAAATAAATTCATTCTATAGTTACTTGTAAAGAATTTATGGGAGAAAATATTTGCAAAAGACATATCTTAGAAAGAACTGCTTTTCAAAATATACAAGAAATACCTAAAACTCAACAATAAGAAAATAAAAAACTGGAAAAGAAAAATGAGCCAAAGACCATGACAGACACCTCACCAAAGAAGAATTACAGATAGCAAGTAAGCATATGAAAAGATGCTTCACATCATATGTCATCAGGGAAATGCAAATTAAAGCAACAATAAAATATTGCTACATACCCGTTAGAATGGCCAAAACCCAGAACACTGACAATATCAAATATTAAAAGACAAGGATGTGGACCAACAAGAACTCACATTCATCCTAGTGGAAATGTAAAATGGCACAACTGCTTTGGGAGACAGTTTGGCAGTTTCTTACACAATCACACATACTCTTCCCATAACACCCAGCAATTTTATGCTCCTTGGTAGTTACCGAAAGAAGGTAAAAACCTACCTCCACACAAAAACGTGCACACAGATGTTTATAGTGTCTTTATTAATTGCTATACTGGGTGCCTGGATGGCTCAGTCGGTTAAGAGTCCCACTTTGGCTCTGGTCTTATCTCACAGTTATGAATTCAAGCCCCATTAGGCTCTATGTTGACAGCTCAGAGCCTGGAGTTTTCTTTGGATCCTGTGCCTCCCTCTCCCTGCCCCACCCCTGCTTGTGCTTGCACTCTCTCTCTCTTTCTTTCAAAAATAAATAAACATTGAAAAAATTAATAATGTCATATTATTAATTGGCAAGAAAGAAACCAAGATGCCCTTTCGTAGTTGAATGGATAAACCATGCTATATCCAGACAATGTAATTTTATTCAATTCTAAGAAGAAATGAACTATCAAGCAATCAAAATTTATGGGGAAAACTTAAATGCATGTTACTAAGTGAAAAGGCCAACCTAAAAAGGCTACATATTGTATAATTCCACCTTTATGACATTCTGGAAAAGGCAAAACTGTAAATAGAAAAAAGATCAGTGGTTTCCACAAGTTAGAGGGTAGACAGAGAGGAATAGTGAAGCATGGAGATTTTTAAGGCAGTGAAAATTCTCTGTATAATACTATTATAATGGATACATATCATTATACCTTTGTCCAAACCCACAGAATGAGACCCCAGAATGAACACTCAGATAAACTACCGACTTTGGGTGTTAATGATGTATTAAGATAGGTTTATCAACTGTAACAAATGTACCACTCCAGTGGGGGATATTAATAGGGAATCTATGCACATGGGGGAGGGGGAAGTAGACGGTAAAATGAGAACTATCTGTTCTTTCCACTCCATTTTGCTGTGAACTAAAAACTGCTCTAAAATATAAAGTCTACTAATAATAAATACCTCTAAGAAAATGTCAGACTTTAACTCATCAACTTCACTTCTTATTAGTTATGTAAACTTAGGCAGATCATTTAACCTATTCTTATAATTGAAATGAGACTAATAAAATCACATCATAGAATTCTGAAGATGACATTTTTGAAAGTCCTGTCTTCCGATAGGTGAATAATGAGAGTATAAATGCATAAATGCATATATGAATGTATATCTGCATAAATATATCTAGTTTGAACAATATATCTAGTTACACAGGATTTATGCAAGTGTCTTCCTCACTTTTAATAAAGTAATTTTTAAAATGTGTATTTAAAAAAATACACGTGATACTTGTGGGAGTCAATGATCTCAAATAGTTGTCTTATTTGTTTTTGGTATTCTACAGAAGGATTCAATGACAAGCAGTAAGCTTTAAAATACTGGATTCTCTTAAGATTCAAATTTGCTAAAGAACTTCCTTTCTTGTATCACTAGTTATAGATTGGAAATAATGTCATAGTAATAAATATTTTAAAAATGAATTAGATGCCTCAAAGTTCTTTAATTCATTCAAAAGACACAATATAAATGTCAGAAGCCACTTTCCAAAATTTTAGTTTAAATTTAGAATTCTTTGATATCATTTATTTAATTTACTGAAATAATAATTTTGTTTCTTTTACAGGATTTATAACATGAGAAATCAAGCAACAGATAACATGATTTATACTAAGGCTTTTTATAGTTCTCACATTTTAGGGAAAATGGCCTTTTTTATTATATTGTACAGGTGGTTTTCTATTCAATTTTTTATTAGTTAAAATAGTCACTTGTGTAAACATAACTAAAATACTTTTAAGAGTGAAAAGGGATGTCTACAATAATAAATAGATCCAAAGTTTAATTATTTCTGCTTATTTAGTATGAACCAGTTTTTAACATCCTGAAGAGGGGTTAGTTGTTTATATTTTATTATTTTTTATTAACTAATTGGTTTTAAGGAGCCTGAAAGATTATCTTATTAGACATGCTATGTCCTCTCTATACACTGGTTGATTATAATTTTAAAATTCTCTAATATATTGAACATTGTTTCTGTATCATAGTTAACTGGACTCTTACTTGTAGCCTAAGTCCATAGTTCTTATTTTCGTAATAAGAAAAAAAAGCACTTCATATATCAAAAGGCATTATTAATCATTTATCAAAAGCAACAAGAAATAAAATGAGAGGGATTTTCTAAGATCTTGAACCAGGATAGTACTCCTTGTTGGACAGAATAGACTTTTTCCTTCCAGTTAAGGCAAACTTCAGCATGTCAGGTAATAATATCCTTTCTATTTTTGACTCAGTCAAAATCATCAGTAATCTTTAGATGTGTATTTTCTTGTATAAATTCAATAAATATGGATCTATGACTTCCCATATCCATTGGTTATATTTTTTCAAAGGGGGGCAGAGGGTAAATAACCCAATTTTTAAAATGAGTGATGTCCTTGCTACCTCCTGCACTTTCTTACCTACAAGGCTGTATGTCTTTTTGTTCTGTTTATTTTTAATTGAGCATACTGCAATTGACACCTATGTTTAATCTAAGCCGACCTATTTAAATGTATATGTCATTCTGGAGCCTCTTCTTACATCTCTTTCATTGCGCCCTGTGCCCTACTTCGTCTGCCTGAAATCTGGTTTAATTCAGATTTTACAATTAAGCATTTAGTGAGTATCATATGCCATGCCTCGTACTGGGTGTGGGAAGGCATTATTAATACTTACCTCAACAATACTATGACTTTGAAAGCAAGCTACTTTGATTTCATATTTTAATGCTAGATTTTATTTCAACTATTCTTTATTTTTCATACTTGACTAAAAGCTCCAGAATACATATCCTTGATAACAAAAAAGCTGAGTTTATTTTAAACTTGCAAAGTTTTATTACCACCCTGTCACTGCCTTTAGTGACATCTGACAAGATAATTATGATCAATGCATCAGCTAAGAGAAAACAGTTTTAATAGACTGCATCGTTAATCAAAATCAAATGTTACTTCTATTGACTTGATTTAAAAAAAAAAGATTAAAAAGAATATGTAAATTGAATCTAACACAACACTCTTAATTGGGCAATTGGATTTTAAAAAAAGAGTTTGAAGACACAAGAAATATCTTCAATTTCTTGAGAATAGGAATTTATATTATGCCACTTATATACCTTGCAATACCTAATACTGGGCATTGAGTAGATAATGAAAATGATATCAAACACTTATGAAGAGTTTATTTATATATGCCAGGTATTCTTTTCAGGACTTCACTCATTTAAATAATATAAAACCTTACATATGGATGATATTTTATGCCTACTTTAGAGAGAAGTGTATTAAAATTTAGAAGGAAACGTTGGATAGATTTACCAAAGTTAGTGGGTTACAAGTTGAGGATTTTAACTTAGGCAATATGATTCTAAACCCAGATATTAATATTATCAGTACTTCTAACATTCTTAACTAATGTGTATTTTACTTTGATTCTTATTGCCTTAGTGAGTCAAGAAATATTGTTTATCTGAAATTCTACTCCATTATTTTAGGGGGGAAAGTGAAATCAGAAGGTGAGAAAAACTTATTATGTGGAAAGCTCACTCCAATAACTTTCTCCTTTATCAGGTATCAAGTTAATCCTGACATGGTGTCTGATTTTCTAGGGAGTCTGCAAAGAGGATTTTCCTTTCATATCTAATACCATTGACCTGCTTTGTTGCTTTGCTTTTTTCCTCCCTAGCAGTTTGGTAGTCATGCGGAGAGAAAGCCATACTAAAGATTAGTATTACATTCCCAAACTTGACCTTAGTTCCAAATAAGAGATGGCCTCAGTTAGGAAAAAAAGAGAGTGTTAGTGACTGTATAAGTTTGGAAGCATCTCCACTAAATTCAATGAAGAAATTATATCAATGAAAAGAAGAGATTTTGAAATATAAATATGGATAAATTATAAATATGGATAAATAGTATGTAGCAGGTGCTTCAGGTAAGAGCAGGCCCTCAGAGTCCTAAAGCCTTGATAAATGTAAGATAAGAAAACTTACTATTTTAACATTGTATGCAGTATTGTTTTCCTATAAAATTCAGCTACTTTATATCTCTGATAAAATAACTATATTAGGTTATTTAACAACACAAACACATAAAATTATCAACATGTATTCTTTGGGGAAAAATACAAGTCAAAATTTAAAAGGAAGGGAATGTTTAGACTAAATGTCCAACAGCTCTATCATACCACAACTAGTTATTTCTCTAGAAAAATGTGGACTGGAGACTTGATGACCTATATAAAATGCTATTTAAAGCCAAATTGTCTCTGGCAATAAAAGACTAGCTTGTATCAGACTATCCTTCCTGGAGAGAACAACAATAAAGTCTCAATAAAATATAAAACCAACCAGCCAAAGAAAAAATGCTGTTTGAAAGGGTCAGGGTAAAACAATACAACCAGAAATGGACAGGCTAAAACCCTAGAGGGAAGGGCAGCACATTAAGGTGAACATTTACCTCTGATATATATTCTCAGGACAGATTCCAATACACTATGCTAGAAAGACGGGCCAATCAAAAAGGTTTGCTAGACGACAGAGACAGAGTTTAGAGTTCTGTGTGCAAAAGCACACACACAGATGTAACGTAAATAGCTTCTATAGGAAGAAATCACAGTTGCTCAACCTAAGTATTATGCCTGCAATTATTTGTCAAGGTCACTGACAAATCTAAGCCTTCTGTGAGCTGAGACAAAAATAAGAAAGGAGTTAGTAAGGGTCTGAGCAGGAATTCTTGCATTCTACAGATACTGAAGAGCTATGGACTGCAATTCAGAGCCTGAAAAAGGAGAGTCCTGGGAAGCAGCCCGTCTCCAGTGAGACTCCGTCAGGACTATGCCTTAGCGGTAAGCGGTAAGTATACGCCAGTCTGAAACGCAGCTTTGATTGGACTAAGATGACCTGCCAGTATTCCAGCTTCATGAGAAAATGAAATTATTTCTGGAGGAGTATATCATCATTTAAAGTCTTAACAGTTTCACACAGAGAATCTTCGGAATCCAAAAAATATATCACCACATGGAAAACTAGATTAAATGACCAAAATCTAAGGAATAAGTTGGAAAAAAGAAATAAAATCATATGAGACCCAGATATGAAAGTTATCAAATTCCAGTGGTTTAAAATGATCATGAATGATATGTTCCAGAAAGAAGAAAAGATAGAAAATTTAACCAGATAACTGCAATCTATAAAAGTGAATCAGGGGTGCCTGGGTAGCTCAGTTGGTTAAATGTCCAACTTTGGCTCAGGTCCTATCTCTCGGTTCCTGAGTTTAAGCCCTGAATTGGGCTCTGTGTAGCTCAGAACCTAGGGCGTGCTTCAGATTCTGTGTGTCCCACTCTCTCTGTCCCTTCCCTCCATCTCAAAAATAAACATTAAAAAAAATTTAGGTGAATCAGATTGATAGTTTTAAACTGAAAAGTATGATGCAAATAAAAATAAAAGATAATTAACATGGTGTGTGTGTGTGTGTGTGTGTGTGTGTAGGCAGATTAGCCACAGGAAAAGTGAAAATTACAGAACTGTAAGAGGTCAGAAAAAATAACTGGGTTGAAATAAAGAAACCATAAAATGATGGAAAATATAGGGCACAAGTGACATATGAAGTAAGATGAAATGCCCTAAGTACATATAAATTACAGTCCCAAATAAAAGGAAGATGCAGCGATTTTGTAGAAATACAAGCTTAGATTTTCAAAAGAGACCTCAAGCCAAATAGATAAGAAAAATAAATGTCAAGCAATGTAAATTCACAGAAATAAACATTTATAAAACATCACATGTTAAAACTGTTAAAAATTAAGGACAAAAAAATAAATATTACAAAAATCCAGGCAAACATGGAAGCTGACTCTCAACTACAATGAACAAACTGATGGTTACCAGATGGGAGGAGGGGGAGTGGGTTGAACAGGTTATGGGGATTAAGGAGTGCACTTGTGTTCAGCACACAGTGTTGTACTGATGTGTTGAATCACTGTACTGTGCACCTGAAATCAATATTATACTGTATGTTAACCAGAATTTAAATAAAAATGCACACAAAAAAGGAAAAAAGAACAGTCAGATTAAGAGGCAAATATTTTCAAAAGAAGAAAAATGGGAACAAAATCTGAATTTTTAATGAAAAATATGGAAGTCTAAAGACAATCTTGAAGTGTTAAAAAAAATTAATGACCTACCTATAATCTTAGCACCAGGGAGGAAATTCTTTACCAAAAAGAAGCAACATAGATACATTTTCAAAGAGAGGGAGAGAAAATGTATTGCTAGTAAAAAAGGAATAAAAACAACATTAAACAAATGTATCAGAGTAAAGGAAAATAATCACAGTTGCATGAAAGAAAATAACAACTGAAAGGTATGTATGTTTATTTAAAGCACTAATAATAACTTCTTGTGGG
>NC_043702.1:47581577-47592994 GCF_006229205.1 Suricata suricatta
CAAACATATGGTATCTGTCCTTCTCTGCCTGACTTATTTCACTAAGCATGACACCCTCGAGGTCCATCCACTTTCCTACAAAAGGCCATATTTCATTCTTTCTCATTGCCATGTAGTACTCCATTGTGTATATATACCACATCTTCTTGATCCACTCATCAGGTGACAGACATTTAGGCTCCTTCCATGATTTGCCTATTGCAGAAAGACATTTATTCATTTTTAAGAGAGAGAGTGTGAGTAGGGGAGCAGAGAGAGAGAGAGAAAGAAACAGAATCTGAAGCAGGCTTCAGGCTTTGAACTGGCCACACAGAGCCCAACGTGAAGCTTGAACCCACCAGCAATGAGATCATGACTGGAGGTGAAGTTGGATGCTTAATTGACTGATCCACCCAGGTGCCTGATACTATTTTTATTTTTTTTAATTCCTTTTAATATTTTATTTCTTTTTGAGAGCGAGCGAGAGAGACAGCATGAGCAGGGGAGGGACAAAGAAAGAGTGTCACAGAATCTGAAGCAGGCTCCAGGCTCTGAGCTGTCAGCACAGAGCCCAACATAGGGCTTAACCCCAAGAACCATGAGATCATGACCTGAGCTGAAGTAGGATGCTTACCTGACTGAACCACCCAGGTGCCCCAGAAATACTATTTTTAAAATGTATAAGTATTGGGGGACCTGGGTGGCTCAGTCAGTTAAGTATCTGACTCATGCTCTTGGCTCAGGTGTCATGATCTTGCAGTTCATTAGTTCAAGCCCTGCTTGTGGCTCTGCACTGTGGTGTGGAGTCTGTTTGGGATTCTGTCTTTCTTTCTCTCTGCACCTCATCTGCTTGTGCTCTCTCTCTCTCTCTAAAAATAAATAAATAAATGTGAAAAAATAAAATGTATAAGTAGTAACAAAAACAATGTTTGATTACCTTTCACCCTGAATATAGACTAATTTCATAATGTCCTCTCCTATGTATCAGATGTCTTGTTGATTATTATTCAACCTTCAGTAAGTGAACGTTAAATGTCATAGTTCTGGTGTCAAGCTTACAAGAAGACATTAGAGTGACTGAAGTAGCAATGGGGCATCCCTCCCCGACATTAGTGTGGCAGTAGCAGCCAAATGTATGCAGAAGTAAAACAAGGTCTGTCCAATAGAATAGCAATCTAATATTCAAAAGCAGTAGTTAGTCATGCAGAATATGTAGAATTTTCTAGGGAGACAATAACCAGATAATTCTCATAAACATTAAGGGGTCTCTTT
This sequence comes from Suricata suricatta, assembly GCF_006229205.1. NCBI lineage: Eukaryota > Metazoa > Chordata > Mammalia > Carnivora > Herpestidae > Suricata > Suricata suricatta. The sequence goes on from NC_043702.1 coordinate 47,582,829, forward strand.
GTGAAGCTTTTCTGATAATTCATTCAGCAATTTATTTATTTAATTAACAAATATTTAGTTGAATACTTATTAAGTAAGAGCTGCTTTCTATGATCTATAGATTTTTCCATGAACAGAGTCTTAGGCAGGAGATAGAAATCAAAAGTTAAAAAAGATAACCAGGGGCGCCTGGGTGGCTCAGTCGGTTAAGCGTCCGACTTCGGCTCAGGTCATGATCTCATGGTTCATGGGTTCAAGCCCCATGTTGGGCTCTGTGCTGACAGTTCAGAGCCTGCTTCGGATTCTCTGTCTCCCTCTCTCTCTCTCTGACCCTCCCCTGCTCATGCTGTCTCTCTCTGTCTCTCAAAAATAAGTTTTAAAAAATATTCAAAAAAAAAAACCAGATGCATATTTAAACTTCTGCTGGCTATACCTGCCAAAAACAATAAAGCAAGGTGAGGGAACAGTGGGATGAGCTGGAGAAAGAGCTGTTCTCTTTAGGTGAAGGAGTTGGGGAGCCCTCTATGATAAGGCATGTGTATGAACGCCTGAGGCAAATGTGAGTTCTAGTTGTGGGGAAGTCTGGAGGAAGAGCGTTCCAGGCAGAATGGAAGCATCAAGGTCTTGAGAAATTTAAGTCTGGTGTATTTGTGGAGAGATCACATAGCTGGTATAGCTGGGATCAGTGTGCTTTTGGAGAGTGGAAAAGGTTAAGACACGACAGGACAAGGGGCCAGAACAAGTAAAGCTATGGAGGTGATGCTGCTGAAGGCTGAGATGTATAATCTGAATGAGATGGTCAGCCATTGGAGGGTTTGTAGACTTGTGTAGCTATTGTCTGGATAACAGACTGTGGAAGGAGGAATAGAAAAAGGGTGAAAGCTGATGAGGGAGCATAAGGCAAGTGGACAGGCCTCAAACACCCCTCCCCCAACCAGGTGGGATATGTGTGATAATCCGCAGGCACTCCCGGCTGCCCAAGGACAAAGGAAAGGGGGTAAACACATGGTTAAGTGATAAAGATCATAGTCCTGAAGGGCCTAAACACCTTCATCACCCCGCCATAGTGATGTGAGAAATAAAGGCAGAAGGAAATGCCAGATAGAACTAAATTTCCTAATAACCTGCAGCCCAGTGACAAATACTTGAGGCAGGCAAAGTAAAATGTTTCTCCAGGAACTCCTTACTATTTTAATGTTAAAGCGTTGCTAGAAGGAAAAATAACCTTAGCTTGACAATAGCTAGATTTCCAGTATTCTGTGAGTCTTAACATATAAAAATTTCCCTGAACTTTACCTCCCCCAACTCCACAGTATAAAGCCAGTTTCTCCTTTTGGTCCCAGAGCAGCTCTTCCTGCCCACAGGTCCTGCCCCCATGCTTCAGTAAAATCACCTTTGCACCAAAGGGGTCTTCAAGAATTTTTTCTTGGCTGTTGGCCCCAGACTCCATGAACCCCACTGTCACCTCCAAAACACCTTATCAGAAGCCATATTAGAAATTGCTACAGCCCAGGCAAGGGACAGAGTAGTAGCAATACAGGCAGTGACAAGTGGTTAGACCCTAGATACAGTCTGAAGCTACATTTCAAAAGATCTGTGGAAAGATTAGATGTGAGTGTGAAAGAAATATAAAAGGGTGTAACCAAGATTTTTGTCTTCAGGAATAGGGACAATGATTTAAGAGTAGATGGAAGGATGTAATTATAAATTCTTTTTTGGGTACATTAAGTTTGAGACAAGTATTAGACATTAAACTTTTACCAAGTATTGAGGGTCTTCTCTATGATAAATACGTTTTTTGGGTTTCAGAGTAGAACAAGTTGGATATATAAGGTTTCTGCCTTTATTGAGCTTTGTAGGTGGAAAGACATAAGCAAATAACATATGAGTATATGGAACAAAGTCAGAGTTGCAGTTGACATAAAGAACGTCTATCTGCAAGGCGATTAACTCTGTTTAGGGAGAATGAGTTACCATTTAATTTACTTTTTTTTACTATTGTTTTTAATATTTTCTCATATTTTGACAATGATCAAGTAAAAAATATGGCCTACAATTTGAAAAACAAAATCTGTAGATTGATTTCAAGAATTTCATTTTATTCTTTTTTGAATGTATATGTATTTATTTTGAGAGAGAGTGAGAACAAGGGAGGTAAAGAGAAAGCTTGATCCTGTGGCTATGAGACCCTGAGACTGTAAGGACGCACGTCTGATCCAGGTTTCCCCTCTGACCTTGAAGACCAGCTAACACCATTAACATTTCTGGGGGCGGGCCTAAAGATGGAGGTTAAGACTAGTCACGCCCTACCTGAGGGTCCTAGTCACGCCCTACGTGAGGGTCCTGGATCCACTCTGTAATTGGTTAAAGTAACTGTCAATGATGTGATGCTATATTGATTGGACTCATGTACCTGTGTCACAGTCTCCTGTAACCCCCCTTCCCAAACTCATAAAAGGTCCTTCCCCGCCATGTTTGGGGCTCTCTCCACATGGATCCAGTGCATTGGTGGAGTCTGTGAGCCTGTGCTTATATAAGCCCGTAATAAAGCCCTTTGCTTTTGCATGCGTGCTTCGGCCTCCCTGGCGGTCTCTGGTTTTTGGGGGCTATATTAAAATCTGGGCATAACAAGACTATGACCCAAGTCAAAAACAAGAGTCAGACATGCAACTGACTGAGCCACCCAGGTATCACCATTTTATTCTTTTACCTCTTTCCTGTCACTGATTTAATTGTCATCTTTAATATTATTTGGTTTTTATTTTGACTTTTAATTTTTTTAGCTCTTTGTTTATTGACCATATTAGTCCAAAATATAGAAGACAGTTTATATACATAAGCAAAAACCAAAGTTCCATCACATTCATAGAGATTTCTGATCTTGATGAGATAAAGACATATAGTGTATTAAAAACAAAGTTTACTTAGTAAAACTAAAGCCTAACCAAACCAAAAAAGATATATATCTTCTGTGCAAAATTCTCTATTACACATAAAATATAAATGCAATTTACTTCTGTTTGTAAACATAGGAATTTTATTTTCTTGGGGAAAAATTATTTGGAACATATGACATGTTCCAGAAAATATTTATTCAGCAGCCATTGCATTTTCTTTTAGAGCATTTTTCCCCCTCAAATGGTAAACGCTGTCTTTCAGCTTTCTTCTTTTGAAAATTTTGTGATAAGTCATGAACACATACATTTGTGTATATTTATACTATGTCTTTTTTTAACCTCTAAACAATGTAACTTACACATAATATGGGCTTAAATTGTTGGAAAGCATATGGTCAGAGTATTGCTCTTTGCCTGAAGAAATAGAAAGGCAACAGCAAATGTCAGGATCATCTATTAATTAATTACTATCTTTTTTTTTTTCCTTTTGAGAGAGAGAGAGTGTGTGTGAATAGTGGGGGAGGGGAAGATAGAAGGAGGGAATCACAAGTAGGTTCTATGTCCAGCTCAGAGCCACACGTGGTGTTCCATCTCACAGTTGTAAGATTGTGACATGAGCTCAAATCAACCACCCAGATGCCCCAGGGGTTACTATCTTAATTTAAGATTATAAATTGGAAAGTAAGTTTTCAACTAGAATTATTTTAACTTCTCTAATTCAACATCCTACTACTGAAAATGTTTTCCAGAAAACATAATGCCTCTTATCTCCCACCTATCTAGACTTACTCTCACCAAGGTAAATCCATGTCCTTAGGCATCCCAGAACTTAAAATTAAATTTGAGTGTAAAATGAACCCTTCTTCTTTTCCGCATAAGCGAGGATGGGGCAAGAGTAAGTAGGAGGAGATAAAAGTGGATAAGAGGTTGTCATAAAGCTGACTTTTCTTTTCCTATCTCTCCACTGCTATCCAAACCTACCTCTAGATACTCAGAGTATTTTTATAAACAAGACTAAACGTATGTACAGTGATCACCCAGAAGAAGCCGTATAAACCGAATGTTTGCATTAAAAGGGAGAGAGAGAGACTAAAACAATTTTGAGAGTTAGGAAACTGAAAACATTGTATTTACTGTTAAATTCTGGAAAGCTAGAAAGTGACAATTCAATGTGCATGAAAGAGTATTGTCTTACTCACTGAAAATAACCCAGTATCACCAAAGATCCTGTGGTAAAAGAGTATCTCACCATTCCTTAATGCGGAAGAAACAAGGTTGTCATGATAAATCATGAATTCACTTTAAAGGTCATTGCATACAAATCTATAATTTAAAGGTCATTGCATACAAATCTATAATGTTATATATGTATATATGTATACATTGAATACAACTTTGATCTATAATATATCCATTATTCTTATTTTCAATATGTAGTTTTAACATTCCTCAAATTTTATTTTTTCCTATCTATAAAGCATCAAAAATCCCTTCAGAAATTATTATAAATACATAAAATTTATAAAAACTACATGATTACTACTATAAATATTGTTGAATGTGTTGTAAAGCAGATTTTTATGGAGTTCATGACCAAACTCCCTTCTTGAACCCTGAATCAATTAATTGGTTCTTTTCATATGGCATTCAGCTAATGACTCATAAAATTCATAACATTAGACAGATGTTTTCTACTTAAAATATTATTAATATTTATTTATGCATTCAGTTATAGTCCTTTTTAAATAAATTTCATTCCTAATTCTGTGGCTACTTCTAGAAATTTTCCTTAAGGTGTCGTTACTCTAGTAATGGTAGTGAGACTTCAGTATCCAGCACAGGGATAGGCAGGCAGTATTTTCAAAGGGGTGTTGGCAAACCAGATATATAGGATTCATTACAGCACACTGTCTTTATAAAGCTCATTCCTTCTGTATTTCTACTTTAGACAGACTCTTTTTGACTGCAGCATTAGGCTACTCTTTATAATTGTTTTAATTATAAATGTTCCATATGCCATTAAGATTACACAGTCATGTCTCATTCTTTTCTATTATTTTTTTCATGTACCCACTTAGAATTAGAGAATCATTATAAACTAACCAATGAGACTGATTTTCCATAAGTTTCCTCAGAAAACACAAGCTCTGTTAGTCCCTAAACACAGTATCTTTATGGATTCAGTAATTATTATAAACCATCACAGGAGCCACCTCAGTGCCTCAATAAAGCCACTATTGGTGGTTTCTTCCTTAGAAGAGGTCCTTCCAGTGAATGAAGTGATCAGTTTGATAACGTAGAACAAATGATACCAGATAATTTTTAGTGATTTCCACAGAACAAACTGTTTCATATTTTGGCATTGTGGATACACACACACACACACACACACACACACACACACACACACTATTTTAATTATAAAAGTTTTAAAAATAATTTCTTAAAAAACCAAATATGAGTTATGTTAGATTAGTCCTCTTTCTCACTTTTAGTTTTATAATTATTCCCATCAAATTATATTTTAAGACTATCAAAGTTAAAATGTAATATAGTCAGAAGGTCCTTCCTCACCTGCCTTTCCTCTCTATAGGAAAACATTTAAGAATATTGAAACTTTTTACTTTTTATTTTCCTTCAAAAGTAACCTGATTCTACCATTACATGTTTTTGTCCTGAGGAAATTTTCTTTTTCTTTTTTTCTCCTGGAAGCCCCTGACCTAATCACTCAAGATTGGATTTTGTGGAAGAGTTACGTCTCTTCTAGAGCAAACAACCATTAAATGGAGTTTTTTAAACCTAATATCAGATGTCTTATAGATTTCTTATGCTTGGTCATCTTTTTTATAATTATGTAGAAAATGTAAAATGCGTATATGTGAACATCACTACTGAAAATGAAATATAAATACTTTGTATATTTAAATTGAAATGTAATATTATAGCCTCGGTATGAAAGTAAAATTTCAAGTTGAATATAATCTTACTGATATAAATTTATCTTTAATGTACTTCAGAATTTCCACTAAATTTTTACTTGATAATAAGATTAGTCCAATTTTTCAATATATTTACTAATTTTTCACCTTCATGACCTTTTCATTACATTTTGAATAATTTCTACAAGCCTATTTGTCCTCTTCCCTGAACAATCTCTATATTTTCCCTTCACTCTTCTCATTAGTTTTATCTGTATTTTCTCAATTGCGAGGATCAGATTCTTCCACCCTCCTCCTAACTATATTTTCTTTAATAGCTATGCTTTTTAATTTTACTACCCTTGTTGCACCTTCTTCTTTGACCTTACTTGTCTTTTTGAATTTCAATGAAAGTAGATAGATCGTAAATGAATATCAGGCATTTTCTCTATGATCAGTCATTTTCAATCACACTTCTTATTTTATGATGTTTACCTTTAATCTACTCCCTTTTGAGTCATGTTGTAAGCAATTATATTTTCTCTTTATTCACTCAAGCCCACACTTCTGGCTAAGGTGACCATATAATTTCTCTCTCTAGTTGGGACACATTTGTGAGTGAAGAAAGGCACTATTAACAATTGCATAAGGGCATCTGCATTTAACCACATCAGTCTTCATCAAATGAGAATATATAGTCATTTTACATCTGGAAGACTACAGATTGAAGAGTTAAGTCTTTTTTCATCTCTTTTGTGTTCACTCACAAATAGCTGTAGATAAATTGTTGTTTCTGACTTAGGTGGGTGGAGAGGCAAAACTCCCACTCTTTGCATGGAAAAAGTGAATATTCCTCCTTTCCTTTCTCCACCATAACAGGTATAAAACCAGGAATATACTGGACACAGAATTTAAAAAAAAAATAAAAGCTGGAGATGAAAAAAATTATGATGTTACAGAAAGCTGGTAGAAAAGCTTTTCTTATAAGACAAAAATACAGAATCACAGCAAATGGATGAAAGATTTCATGAGCCAAGTTTAATTCTAAATCTAGAACAGCAAGTTTTTTTCTCTATTTTTTTAATATTTGCTTATATTTTGAGGGGAGTGGGGGCAGAAGGACAGAGAGAGAGGGAGACACAGAATCCAAAGCAGACTCCATGCTCTGTGCTGTTAGCACAGGGACCAATGTGGGGCTTGAACTCAAGAACCATGAGATCATGACCTGAGCTGAAGGCAGATACTTAACCAACTGAGTCACTCAGGCACCCCTAGAAGAGCAAATTCTAAACATAAGATAGCTATAGTGACACACGTCTTGTGGGGCATGAAACTTGTAAAGGCAGGTTTGCATGAATAGAACAACAGTGTTTCAGTTAGGGTACAACAGAAGGAAAAATGGTTTATATCCTAAAACTGCAGCAATAAGCATCAATGTGGCCCTAGTATCACATGATCTTTAAGTGATTAAAAAACATACATTAGTATTTTGGAATTAATAGCAAGCTATGAAAGTATTTACTTGAAATCAAACTAACTCAGAACAAAAGTTGTGCATAGGCTAGAAGGGATCTGAGTATACAAAAGGCGAGCTAATCATGGAAAATACCTGCAAGGACTTAGAACCATGCAGGTCATTAAAATGAAGCTTAGCAACCTGAGGGTATTAAGTCCTATCACAAATGGAGTTTATGGAAGTTTGGAAGATTATTAAAATTTTTTTCAGAGAAGTTATAGGTTTAAAACAAAATTGAGAGGAAGGTACAAAGATTTTCCATATACCACCTGCTCCTAAACTTGCATGGCTGCCCCCATTATCAACACTCACTCACAAGAATGGTACATTTTTAACCAAGGATGAACCTACACTGATATATCATAATCACACAAAGTTCGTAGTTTCCTTAATGTTTCACTCATAGTGTTGTATATTCTGGGGATTTTGATAAAAGCATAATGACTTGTATATCAATATAATGTAATCCAGAGTATTTTCATTGTTTTAAAAATCCTTTATGTTCTTCTTAATTATCTCTTTACCTATAACCACAGGTCTTTTTATTGCCTACATAATTTTGCCTTCTCCAGAATGTTACACTGTTACTTCAAACTGGCTTTTTCACTTAATAATATTGTACTTAAGCTTCTTTCACATCTTTTCATGACTTGATAGTTCATTTCTTTCTAGTACCTAATAATATTAATTTTCTGGATATACCACAGTTGATTTATCAATTCACTTACCAAAGGTTACTTGGTAACTTCTCACTTCGACAATTATGAATAAAACTGCTATAAACATCTGTGTGCAGGTTTCTGTATGGACATAAGTTTTCAATTCTTTTGAGTAAATACCAGCAAGCATTGTTGCTGGACGGTAGGAGTAAATTTAGTTTTGTAAGAAACTGCTAAATGCTTTTCCAAAACAGCGGTTTCATTTTGCATTTTCACCAGCAATGTATGAGAAATCCTGTTGCTCCATATTTTCACCAGCATTTGACATGGACCGTGTTCTGTATTTTAGCCACTCTAATAGGTATATAGCGTAACTTATTGTTTTAATTTTCACTGGTGATACAGGGTGTGGAACATCTTTTCAAATGCTTATTTGCCATCTGAATCTTATCTTCTTTGGTGAGGGGTCTTTTTAGGTCTTTGGCCCTTTTTTTAATCAGGTTTCTGTTTTCAAAATGATCAGTTTTAAAGAGTTCTTTGTATATGTTGGAAAACAGTCCTTTATCAGATCACAAATACTTTCTCCAAGTCTGTGACTTGTCTTTTAACTCTCTTGCTATTGTCTTTCAGAAAGCAGAAATTATGAATTTTAATAAAGTCCAGATTACCACGTTATTTCTTTCATGAACTGTGCCTTTGGTATTATATCTAAAAAGGTATCACCATATTGAAGGGACCTAGATTTTCCCCCAATGATTTCTCCTAGCAGTTTTAAAGTGATATGTTTTTAAATTTAAGTCTATGACCAATTTGAGTTAATTTTTGTGAAAAGTATATGGTCTGTGTTGAGATTTTTAAAAAATGTTTTTGGTATGTGGATTTCCAGTTGTCCCAGCACCATTTGTTGAAGAGACTGTATTTGGCTCATGGTCAAAAATTGGTTAACTATATTTCTGACTATTCTTTTCCTTTGATCTATTTGTCTGTTATTTCACCAGTACATCACTGTCATGATTGCTGTAGCTTTACAGTACGTCTTGAAGTTGGGTAGCACCCATTCTTCAACTTTGCTCTTCTCCTTCAATACCATGCTGGCTATTCTCATCTTTGGCCTTCCTTATAACCTTTGAAATCAGTATATCTAGTTCCATAAAAGACCATGCCCGGGTACTTTTTTAAAGTTATGAGGGGCGGGAAGGGAGGGAGATCAATATCCCGAGCAGGGTCCATGCTCACTGATAAGCTCAATACAGGGGTCTGTCTCATGATTGCAAGATCATGACTAGAGACAATTTCAAGTGTTGGATGCTTATCCAAGTGAGCCACCCGTGTGCCCAATGCTGGGATTTTGATTGGGATTCCGCTGAATCATTAGATGACGTTGAAGAAGTGACATCTTGACAGTTTTGAGTCTTACTACATATGCACATCAAATATGTCTCCATTTACTTAGTTCTTTGGTCTCATTCATCAGACTTTTGTATTTTTTCATTTAAATCTTATACATATTTTGTTATATTTCTATTTATATATTTCCTTTCAGGGAGTGTTAATGTAAAAGTACTGTGTTTTTAATTTCAAAATCACTTGTTTATTGTTGATATATAGGAAAAGATGGCTATTTTATAAATTACCTTTTCACATAGTTATTTATATCTAGTTAAAATCTGTATATCTTGTATTTTTTATTGTTTTTCCCTTCTGAATTCTATAGAAAGTTATTATGCTTTTACATAAATTTCACTTAACTATTATTATAATCCCCAGTAACTAAAAGTTCTATGCTATAAAAAGAACTTCTGTAGATTAATAGGGTCTTATACATGGATCTTATGTATGCAATATTTAATACATAACTTGCATGTTTAATAAATGAAAATTAAACCTAGTTGCTATCTTACAAAAAAGTATATTTTTATAGGTTTTCCTAATGCTTTATACCTATTGGGGTGTATTAAAAATAGTTTGCTGTTTTGCCTGCCAACAAAGTCTATGCAGTTTCATGGTTTTAAAACAAAATGCAAAGAAGAATACAATGACTACTAAGATCTACAAAAGTATTGATAGATACTTGATAGATATTTAAATACAGAATAGCAAAGATGTAATATTTTAGCTACTGAAAAATCAGTTTCTAAATATTGACCTAACAGGTCAACACACACACACACACACACACACACACACACACACACAC
>NC_043702.1:47593094-47596673 GCF_006229205.1 Suricata suricatta
TAGTTGATTTTCACTAGATCTATGTGGCTTCAGCTAATCTACATACAGGTATGTATATATATGGATGTATCTATATTTATTTTAATGCATTTTATTTAATGCATTTCTTTATATGCAATCGAATAATTTTTATAAACAATTCACTTTTGCCACACACAGCCAATCAATCTTCTATTACTAATCGAGAATACTAAGTGCATAATGACAATTCTCCACTGGGATGGAAAAAGCTAACAGCTTAAATGTGATGAAATGTCACAAACTACTTTTAATGCACACAATTTTCTAATAATGTTAAACTGTTATTTTACAAAACTCAGTATTTATGCTTATCCCTCAATCTCATATAATTTACTCTGGATTTATTTAGGAGAGGTATTTAATACTCTAAAAGATTTATAAATCTTTATACATATGTTCTAGATACAATGCATTGGAAGGCAATTAGAGGTAAATACCACAAAAATATAAACGGGTAAATTTAGAAGTTACACTTGACATGTGACAGAGCCATCTTTTATTGGTATCCCACCTTTATTTCAAGAGCTATTAATGTCAGTGGCTTATATGTTGTGAAGAAAAATGATATGCCATATCTGCAAATGAGCACCAGGAATAAAGGCAGTACTCTGTCTTATCTTTGATTCATAACTAGTAAAAAATAATCTTTGAAACATCATGTATTCAAATATGATAATGATACAAACAATAATCACAGCAAAAAAATACCTATTCATTTAATGCTTACTATTTATAAACACAGCAATGCATTCTTTCTAGACATTTTATAATTGTTAAAGCAACCCTGTGAGGCAGGTAATGTTTCCCTCCTTTCAAGTTGAGGAAAGTGCACCTTAAAAAGTTTGTTAACTTTGCCAGTATATGGTAATGACAAAAGCAGGAATCAAACTCTTATCTATCTTGTTTCAACATGAAAGCACTTCTAGACTACAATTTTTCTTGAGCTGATTGAATTTATGAGACATGTTTCAGGAAATGGGTTTTATGTAGGTGATATAATTGGTTGGGAAAGAAGAAAAATAAATAAATGGGAGAACACATAATGAGGAAAGATTAACAAAAGGCTAAGTGAATAGAAATTAAAGTGATAACAATAATAAATCTATTAAATCAAGATATCAAATATTGATATTTATCCCTATATATATTAGAGATAATCTTTTTTATGTAGTCATTAAACTCTACTAATTAATACTGCTTATGATTTAAAATGGTATTTCTTTATAGTGAAGTTGTTGTATGTAAAAATAAGGAGTAAAGCAACGATTAAAACATATAGTATATGGGGCCATTCATAGTTTTAACATTTTACATGATGCCTTCTATTCTCAAATACATTTTGTCCATTAGATGGATAGTTCTTGAAATTGTTGCAGATAATACATTTGATATATCAGTTCTTACACATAAGTATGCCTGCTTATTCAGTATATTTCAAAAGTTTTTATGGCCATAAAATGTATGTTTGTAAATAAAAATGTTTAAGCTTGAAAATTACTACAGAAACTCATTATAAACAATTTTACATACAGATCTTTATTGATGACTAATCAAACACTGTTGGGAAAAAATATATTCAGTGACCATTTCTCACTGTGGTTTGACAAACATGTAGGGCACTATTTCATATGTTTGCATATTTCATATGCAAAAATAGATGTTTCAACTTATCTGTCTTGGGAATCATTAAATCATTAAACTATTAGATTTGGTTTTCTGTATTTGTCATATTAACAAGGTAATTAACAACTCTTTGCTTCATTTTATAGATAAACTTAATGTTGTCTACATATGTCCAAACATTTCCCACTTAAGACAAAACCAAAATTAGAGTTTTCTACAACTGTATAAGTGTGTGTGTGTGTGTGTGTGTGTGTGTGTGTGTCTTTATGTTAATGTGTGTACACACACACACACTTTTTGAAGCTTAGTGGGGGGCACTAAATTTATTTTGGACTGAAAGCAAGAGATTATGTCACAGTAATTGGTCATTTGAAATGTCTGTGTTACCTCTGAGAGACTGACCTGTTTGTTATCACGCTTCACATTTTCATGAGAGTGAAAGGGTGGTAGGTACTTAAAGTTCCCTAAGGAATCTGAAAACTAAAATGCATTGAATTTGAATCTCTTTTGTGCTATGCATATTCCTTATATGTTACAAAAATATCCCATTTTAACAATTCTTAAGACATGAATACCAATATATTTGCAACCATTTTCTATTTCAATCATTTTACATGATTTAATGCTTAGAAGAATGAGTGGTTTTTTATGTTACCCTAAGTTATTCTGGAATAAAGGAAAGACAACATCATGCAATCAATAAATACTTAAACTAAAATCTTCATGTACTAGTAGCACCTTCTGATATAGCTGGCAACATTACTGATATGTTCCTGCCTGCGTAAGTTCACATAGCTACTGATACAACAAGTACCTTAACTCTTTTCTATGTCTGAGCACTCTGGTACACGTAGATTTTTAACACTTCCAGTCACCTTTTGCAGAATCTGTCAGTCACATTGGTGTACTATTAGCTGAGCATTTCTAATTGCTGAAAATAAGATATCTCAATAAATATTTGACCAGCTCTGGTCGATGTGATCAGTTGACTATTTCATAGCTTGTGGTGTCACAGATTTTCAGTGGTAAAGAGAGAAGTGTACCAACACTTATTGAACACCTAAAGTTAGTGAATCAAATAACTTATCACAATAATTGCTATAAAAGTTTACAATGTAAGCAGTACCATTCACATTTTATAGATTAAGGAACAAAGATTTAATGAGGTTAAGCAAATTGCCAAAAATATATAGTTATTACGGATATGAGCTGTGGCTGATTTCTTGTTTCTCTTGTCCCAATCTAGCCCACACTACATCATTTGAAAACAAATTTGATTAATTGTATTAATTTTTATCTTACTTGCACTGCAAAAGTGGATCCCATTTAACTGAGGGATATTTTTATTCATTTTATTGTTCCCATACTCAGTTCAAACCAGCATCTGATGAAACCTGACTTTTCTCCTTTGAGAAGCTTATGTTTATACAATATCAGACACACAAAAATAGATTAATCTAATTTAACTTAAAATTGTAATTATCAACAAAACAATTTTATATCTATCTTAGCTATAAAAGATGGCTACATAATTCTCTTATAGTTTCACCAAGTGTGGTATGATTCTTTAAAAGATCTGACAAATCACTTCAGAAGGCCCACTCTCTATAGAATTTTAAAGAAAAGCTGACTTAGCTTGCTCATTCTACACAAGTTTTGATCATTGGACAAATGGAATATTTTTAGTTATCTCACTTTTACATTATTTATCTAAGCACTGTAATTCCTCTGATCTACTTCTACTTTTGCTTCAATCATCATACACATATTCCCTTCTATCTCTTTTCCCCAATGTTGTTCTAAATCAGAGCAAAGCTGAGACCAATCCTGAAATGTCTTAATTGTCTTTTTTGTTTCAGAATAAGTATAATACACCTATTCAAAACTTCCATGGATTTTATAGTTTTATAGTTTGTTTTTTCACTTAAAACTCAC
>NC_043702.1:47596773-47599850 GCF_006229205.1 Suricata suricatta
TTAATTCCATTGTGCTCAGAGAACATACTCTGTTTAACTTTAGCTTTTTAAAAATTTATTGAAAGTTTTTATGAAGGCTTATCATAATCAACTGTTCTATCCTGGAGAATATTCTAGGTGTATTTGAAAATAAAATGTATTCTACAATTAATCAGAGTTTATGATATCAATCCATTTGGCCAATTTAGCTGATAATGTTGTTTAAATTTCCCATATTCTTGCTCATTTTTTATTTTAAAATTCTGTAATATTTTCTGCATTATTTTTGTGGCTCTGTTATCTAGTTGTATGTAGAAATATTTTTCTCCTTACATTCTGTATTGTCTGATATTAATATATCAGCCGCAGTTCTTATGACTACTAAGTGTATTATGTACCTTTTCTTTGCCTCTACTTTCACCTTATTTATGACTTAAACTAATTGGCTTCTCTTTTGAATCGCCTATAGTTCTTCCTTAACTTTTTATTTAACTTGACAATCTCTGATTTTTATTTTGAATATTTAATACACATATACTCAAGATAATATATGTGCAATAAACTTTGCCATTTTTAATTTGTTTTCTGTATGTCTCATATCTCTTATTACTATATGTTTTTTAAATTTTTACTGCTTTATTTGTATTAAATGGGTTTTTATGTTTGTTTGTGTATTTATTTATTTATTTACTTACTTACTGACTTTGAGAGAGAGAGAGACAGAAAGAATAAGTCAGGGAGGGACAGTGAGAAGGAGAGACAATATCTGCACTGTCAGTGCAGAGCCGGATATAGGGCTGGAACCCACGAACGGTGAGATCATGACCTGAGTCCTGATCAAGAGTTGGATATTCAACTGACTGCACCACCCAGGTGCCCCAATTTGTTTTAAAAGAGTTTTTTTATACCATTCTATTTCCTGTGTTAATTTTTAACTCTACCTTAGGGGATTGGTTTATGAACAGTAATATGCATCTGTGATTTCAATATAGTTTATTCTAGATTGATACTTTCAATTCTGATGAGTTATAGCAGTGAAGTCCAGAATATCTCTATATTGTCCTTATTTCTCTGTGCTGTTGCTGTCATATGTATTTCATATAAATATGTTTTAAAAGCCAATAATGTGCTATATTTTGTTTGTTTTGCATTTTTAATGATTTCTGGTTGGCAATTAGTTATTTTAAATAATATATTGTAAAAGTTGGGATTTTGTTTTGTTTTCCTAAGGGTAGTTGTTTCCTTGCCCAGATTTAAAGTATAAAATCTCTCTCCCTCCAAATATTCTGTCATTGATATCTTATCATGAATATATTATCATTGATATGCTTAATTGTTTTAATGTATCTGCTTTTATTTTTAGTACTATTCTTCAAAGGGTGATGCTTTGTTCTGGGTGTTTAGTGGTGAACAAATAGTTTAGAAGGATTTGGAAAAGACATCTTATATGTCTTATCTCAGGTGGCTACGGCAAATACCATAGACTGAGTGGCTTAACAAAAATTTGTTTCTCATCGCTCTAGGGACTGGAAGCCTTTATGATACATCCTCACATAGTGGAGAAAGAGAGCACTCGGTCGCTTCTTAGGAGCTAATACCATTAAGGAGGTTCCACCCTGATAACTTCATCTAAATCTAATTCTCTTTCAATTGCTCTACCTCCAAATACCGTCACACAGGGGGTTAGAGCTTCAACATATGAATATGGCTATAGCTTGCTCATAATATCATACATCTGAGGCTTTTATTTTCTGTCAATTCAATTGTATCTATGTGGAAGAATTTATTCAAAGATGTAGCCAGTTTTCAAGTCTCCATGGGTTCTCATTTTTTTTACCAGAATATTTCAGTTCTTCCATATATACATATATAGTTGCCGGAGTCCAGCTCCAGCAGGCCCAGGGATCCCTGAAGGATGGACGGTGTCAGTGAAAGGGAGCGAGAGAGCCTAGGCTTCTTTCTGCTCACCAGGCAGGCATCTCTGCACTGACCCAAGAGTCAGCTTTATTTATTGGAAAAATGTATGGCGTACAAAACAGAAGTGGCAATTGCCTTAGACAATGATTTCTGATGACAAATTCTTTGGTATGTAAAAATTTCCCAGAACATAGATTGGTGGAAGACTCATGCATAACCTTTACCAATAGAGATTGAAGTAGGTGACTAGATGTTTATCATATGGGGAAGGAAGGGATCTTTAGCATTTAAATAGGCGATATTTTTAGCATAGCAAAGGCAAAATTTAGTTCTTTTGTGAGCAGAGGTCAATGGTCTGTTTTTTAAGGGGAAGAAAACAGATTTTCTCAGGAAATATAACATTTGCTCCTATAATCACAAAAGAAGAAACTCCTATAACAAGTTTTTTCATAATGTACAATTCACATATTTTTAGCAGAAGAAGGCAAGTCACTCCTGATATCAGTCAACCAGGCACCTTGGGAGTCAGTGCTACAGCAGAAATTGAGTGGGGATTGAGTGGGTGTAGACACTGGTTGCCACCTGCCTTACTTCAGAAGTGGCTCCCAGACTATAGTATACTGTATATATATATATAGTAGCATGTGGATGGCTTATTGCAGAACTTCTATGGTGCTTTTGCTTCTGGGATCTCGACATTAAGTTTTAGTTGTTTGGCTACTTTCTTGAGCTGGGGCACAGCCATGAGTTCTGAGATGATTTTCCCCATTGAGCCACCAAAGCCATGGCTTATCGACCTCTTCTCAAATCAGTTGTCCCGCTCAGGGACAAAGGTGCTGGTTTTTGTAACCAGCCGTAACCTGGCATAGCTATGGCATTTACAGGGAGAGCTGAAAGTGGAGAAAATGGGTGAAGTCTACAGGAAGAAATATACAGAATTCATTTTTGGCTAACACTATATCAGTTTTGCAAGATAGAATCCTCTTCAACCTTTTTTTTCCTCCAGTCTTTGGTTAATTTTCAAAAAAATGGTTGCTTTTGACAATAGCTGAAGTTCATGTTTTCATGAGTTTAATAATGCTTATACATTATTGCTAAGTTAGCAATGAATCAGTGGGTTAAATTATAAGAGAAGTGACATTTGACAAAACTAGTGGTACCTTGAAAGGAATTTTAGCTTT
>NC_043702.1:47599950-47612876 GCF_006229205.1 Suricata suricatta
CTTAAACTACTTAGAAAGCCATGTTGTAAATAGATGTCTTGCCATCTGGCATTTGTTGTTCCAGTTACAGAGCACAGACAGAGTAGATTTAGCAGGATTCCTAAGTGCTCTAGGATTTTCAGAATGGTCAATAAATATTGGCTTTAATCTAAAGTTACCAGCTTCATTAACCCCGAACAAAAGAGTCAGCTGTCCTTTGAAACTTTGAAATCTAGCCACTGACTTCTTCTTTCTAGCAATGAAAGTCCTAGAAGGCATCCTCTTCCAATATAAGGTTGTTTTGCTGACATTGAACATCTACTGTTTACTGTAGCCAGCTTTATTTATGATCCTAGCTAGATCTTCTGGGTAAGTTGCTGCAGCTTCTACATCAGCTCTTGCTGCTTTACCTTGCATTTCTATGTTACAGAGATAGATTCTTTCCTTAAACCTCATGAACCAATGTCTGCTAGCTTCAAACTTTTCTTCTGCAGCCTCTTCACCACTCAGCTTCAGAGAATTGAAGAAACTCAGCTTTGCTCCAGATTAGGTTTGGCCTAAGGAAAGGGAATCTCTATTTTGATCTTTTATCCAGGCAGCTAAAACTTTCTCCATATCACCAATAAGACCGTTTTCCTTTCTTACCATTCTTGTGTTCACTGGAGGAGCACTTTTAATTTCCTTTAAGTACTTTTTCTTTGCATTTACAACTTGGTTAATTTTATCACAAGAGGCCTAGCTTTTGCTTTATATCAGCTTTGGACATATCTCCTCCTTCATTAAGCTTAATCATCTCTAGTTGTTAAAGTGAAGACATGTGACTCTTCCTTTCACTTGCACACTTAGAGTTATCATTAGCCTAATTCCAATATTGTGTTTCAGGGGCCCAAGGAGAGGGAGAGAGACAAGGAATGATTGACTGGTGAAGTAGTCGGAACACATTATTTACTAAATTTGCCATTATATATGGAGAAGTTTAGGATACCCAAAAATAATTAGAATAGTAACATCAAGGCTACTGATCAGAGATAACCATGACAAAAATAATAACAATAATAATAATAATGAAAAAGCCTTTAATATTCAAAGAGTTACCACAATGTGATACAGAAACATTAAGTAAGCAAATGCTGTAGGAAAAATGATGCCAATAGACTAGCTCTATGCAGGGTTGCTACAAATGTTAATTTTGTAAAAAAAAAAAATGCAGTAGCCGTGAAGTGCAAAAATGCAAAGTGAAATAAAATGAGGTTAAGAGATATGCTGTGTTCATGGACAGAAAGACTAAATATTGCTAAAATGAATTTTTTTTAATATTTCCCTATATTTCATTTAAATTTCACCTAAAATTCACCTATAGATTCAAGATTCAGTCTAGTAGATTTTTGGTTTGGATTGGAAAGATTTCCCTAAGGCTTATAAGGAAACTCAAAGGATTTATGATAAACAAAAAAATTTTAAAAAATTACTAAAAAAAAACAAGGCTGAAGGATTTATATTAGTTGATTTCAAACATGCTAAAGCTACAAACATCAGGATAGTATAGTATTGTAAGTACAGTCATATAGATCAATAGACGAGAATAAAGATTTCAGAAATAGGTCCCCCTATCTACGGTAAATGTATTTTTCAAAAAGAAAATAAAATAAGAATAATTCAATGGGGATAGGATAGTCTTTTCACAAATGAGTATAAGTTTGAATTTCTATAAACAAAATACTCAGTTTTCCCTCTACTATAAACAATTTATTAAAAATGGAACAAACCTAAAAGTAGCTGCTAAAACTTTAAAACATGTAAAAGAAAATGTATGAGAAAATCTAAGTTTATGTAGAAATTTCTTCAATCTGACACCAAAAAACATAAATGAGAAAATAAATATTTTAAAAATGGAATTTTCTTTAAATTAAAAACTTCTGGTCTTCAAAATTACTGATAAGAGAATAAAAAAGGTACTATAGAGTAAAAGTAAATATGGAAGGATGGAAGGGAGGGAGGAAGAAAGGGAGGGAAAAGGGGAGGGGGGAAAAAGGAAAAAGAGAAAGACAGAAGGAAGGAGAGAAAAGGAGGGAGGCAGAAAGAAAAAGCCTTTCATTACCTAAGTACAGATATAGATATATGGACTTTTCCCAGAATACATTTTAAGGAAACATTTACAACTAAAAAGATGACAAATGACTTTAAAAAATGGACATTATTCAAGAAATGAGTAAATGAGTTGACATTTGACTAAAGAAGATACACGAATGGCAAACAAGCACATGAAAGGATGCTTACCATCATTAGTTTTTAGGGTAATGCAAATAAAAACACAAAGAGATAACACTATACTTTGCCTAGAATAGATAATTTAAAACAGATTGACAATAATGACTATAGTTAGGATCTGGAACAAGGATCTGGAACAAGGGAAATTGTCATACATGGCTGAGGGGAATCTTAAAATGGTACAGACATTTTCTAAAACATGTGGAATATTTTAGTGACTTAAACATACAGTTAGCATAAACTGAAAATTTTTTAATTCTCAGTTACCCAATAGAAATGAATTTCTATCTCCACAAAAACCTTATACACAAATTTTCATAGAAGCAGCATCCATAATAGCCTCAAACTGGAAATTATTCAAATATTCATCCAGTCACAAATAGGTTTTTTTTTTTTAAAAAAAGGACACATTCTTACAATAGAATACTACTTAGCATAAAGAAGAAACAAAGTATTGGTACATTTACTAGCTTGCCTTATGGAAATTTATGCTAATTAAAAGAATAGACACATTCTTCCTTATTTTATAATGTCATGTTTATGAACTTTCTAGAAAAAGAAACACTGTAGCAACAACGATGTCAGCATTTACTGGATCTGGTTGTAGGAGCAAAGATTGACTGTAAAGGGTTATTAGAAAGACACTTTTTAGGTATGATTTAATTATATTAAAACTGGACTGTGAGTATAGTTGCACAACCTTAAGAATTTATGGAAATTCACAGGATTATAAACATAAGATTGGTATTTCACTTACCTTAAAAAACATGTTAAGGGGATATGGAACAATTGTTGTTAGGCTTTTTACATACACTGTTTGGAATAATCATTTGATTTTACCAACCATTCACATAAGTAGATATAAAACTAATAAAAATGATGATATTTGGGTGAGTTAATTTTGATTCTCTCTTACCTCATATGCACGCCTATGTTGACAGAAAAGATCAGCTCAATTAACTAAAAGTACTTTATATACAAAATAGATCCAGCTTAGTCATTACTGTTTCCAAGTTACATTTCTTTCTGTTTCGTTTTTTCCATTACAGCTGCAATTCAAACTAAAAATAGAGATTAAGCTGAATTCTATTCTCTAACGTCTTCTTTGGTTATGGCATCTGCCTCCAGAAAAATTAATATGAATCATACACCAAGAACAAATATTTTGGAGTGTCTGAAAGAAAAATAAAGACATTTTCCTAGAATCTATATATATTTTTAATGAAGATTTAAGACATTGTTTGTGGGAATCAAATTAACCCAAAACTGAACCCCCCATAATGGATGTTATTTTTAATAAGAAAAAAGACTACTAAATAAAAATTCTCATTATTAAAGATTGCTTCTTTACACTAATTCCAAAAATCAAATCTTAAGGTGTATATCCATGCAATATCAGTATGTAACTTCTTGATCACTTTTCTCTACAAGAAAATGAATGTGTTTAAATCCAACATTATATAATCCTGCTTGCCAAAGTGAGATCATTTGTGTTTTCAGCATCACAACTCTCTTGTGACATTTGCAGTTGTGTTTTAAGTTCTCATTCTCCAGTTTACTGAAAGAAGCACTGACTCACCCTCATATGTGAAACTACTATTTTCTTGTTGCCTATATTTAGCAAATGATATAATCATCCCCAAACTACATCTACAATAACAAAAAAATATTTATTCAATATTTATAGGCTAAGACCCATATACATTATTACATTTAATTCTCACATCAACTTTTTGAGGTGAGCGATAGGAATCCTCCCAGTTTTCCTAGTAGATACAAGGAATAATCTCAAGATCAGAAGTAGTGAAAGATAAATGAAGATGACTTTCTCTTGGAAAATAATAAAATAAATCAGCTGGGTTATTTCTCCATATTTATAGCAAATGATTCTAATATTTGCACTCCAAATCAAGCAACAAATTTATATATGGCAGGACTATTAAGAAAAGTAAATAAAACCACCCTTTAAATGTGCATCAGATCAAAATAAAGGGTAGCATCTCAGACAATTTGCAATTCGCCTGAAGAATGTGGACCCTGTCACCATTCCCAGAAAACAAGGTGGCTGATTAGGACATTGTGCATCCTGACAGCATGCCCTGTGCCCAGCACTAATCCCTGCCAAGAATCATCACCACTGTTCTCCAAACTCCCACACCCCCATGCAACTGTTAGAGGCAGATCTCCTCCAAACAAAAATTAAGATTCACTACAAGAGACAAGAGGTGCTCGTTTTGGTTAAGGAAATACACTACAGTTACAGGTGATCTTCATTTTTTAAGTTACTTTAATGTTAATTTCTGAGAAAGGGAAACAGAGAGACAGAGTGTGAGCAGGGGAGGGGCAGAGAGAGAGGAGACACAGAATCCAAAGAAGACTACAGGTTCTGAGCAGTCAGCACAGAGCTCCATGCGGGGCTCAAACCCACGAACCGTGAAACCATGACCTGAGCCGAAGTTGGATGCTTAACTGACTGATCCACCTAGGCACCCCCAGGTTATCTTCATTTTAATCTTCAAAAAAACACCAACAGGAAATCAAAGATCAACTATATATCAGATAATCCAACTGCTGAAGAGGGGCATCAAATCTGCCATAAGACAATTAAATGCTGAAGAACTAATAGAAGACATTGAGGGATATTTAAAATGAAAAAGAAGACATTATCTACATAGATTGCATTTCCCCCAAAGTGCTGTTACAGAAAAAGGAAATAATCAGAAGAGTTCAAAATTTAAAATATAATTGCCAAAATTTAGGGGGGGAAAGATAGCCAAATAATCATGGGATCATGTCTCTAAGATCAGTGAGCGCACGGATGTAGCTGAGTAATTCTCCATAGTGCAAATAAAGATGTAGGATTCATTAAATAACTTTTTAGAAACTTGAAGACTAGATTTATGAGTTCCACAGTCTAGCAGCAATACTAGAAAGACAAGAGAGGGTAGGAGAAAGAAAACATTTGAAAATACGTGATAGATGAAATTTACTCCAAATCAAGACAACTGATCCAAGAATGAAGGGATTTTCTGAGCCACAATCAATTCAAAGTATGTGATGTTCACACACACACACACTTTCATGTGTTAGAACTCTCTAATGGCATTTTTTTCCTGATCTGTGACTGAGACTTTTTGTGTCCTAATGTAGAACTTTTATTTTTCAGTCTCTAAAGAGTTTTTCCAACAACGCTGCTACCTCAGCAGGTCTCATGGTGTTGGAAAGTTTGAAATGTTAGGATATCTAAATCTAGACAATTGCCAAGGGGGGTTGCTAACCTAGGCTGACTGATAATTAGGTGCTTCTTGTAATTGGTTCACTGTTTCTTGAGAGCAGTTAAGGACAAACTGGTGTTCTAATGCTTAAATAGAAGTGTAATTTTTATGCTCAAAATACTGGATAGTTAGTACACATTTGCCATCTCAAGTTTTACAGACTGTAATTTTCTTGGAAGCACATTAGAAATTATTTCTTTTGTTTTTTAATTAAAATGAGCCATTTTTCATTCCCCCCAAAACATAGGAGACTTTCAATTGCTTCACATTCTTGCCAAAATTTATACCGTCTGTTTATTAAATTTGTCTTGTTTCACATTCTTGCCAAAACTTTGTATTGTCTGTTTGTTAAATTTGCCTTGTTTTAAAATTTAGCCTTTCTCGTAGGTTTTAGTCATATTTAATTATGACATTAATTTGAATTTTAAAAATGATGAATGATGTTGGTCATCTTGTCATGTGTTTATATGCCATCTGTATGTATCATTTGATTACTTAACTATGTGCGACTTTTGCCTATTTTTAATGGGTCTGTTTGCTATTTATTGAGTTTTGAGAGTGCTTTATGTATTCTAGATACAAATCCTTTACCAGAAATAGGATTTTAAAAGACTTCTCCCAACTTGTGATTCTGTTCTCCTTTAGCAGTGTCTTTTGAAGAGCATAAGTTCTTAATTTTGGTGAAGTGAAATTTATAATTTTTGAAGGATCATACTTTTGGTGCTAATCTAAGAAATACTTGCTTAACCAAGATCACAAAGATTTTTCTCGTGTTTACTTCTAGAAATTTTAAGGTTTTTGATATTACATTTTGTTGTATGATTCATTTCTTAAAGGTTTCATGGGATGTAATGTAAAACATTCATAGTTATATAAATATTTAACCTTTTCCCAGTAAATAACATTATTCCATATATTGCTAATTGTAAAATTTTAGCTGGCAGTGATGGTCATTTATAGATTTCAAGTCATTGACTACCATATGGAGGAGAGCATGGCTACTCCCTACAGTTTGCACTGGTGTAAGGCAAGGTGTTCTTTAGAGACAAGTATCAATCAATAAGACTACTTTCTCATTTTTATTCTAAAGAGCTGTCACTGAGAGAATGGTGAATCATTAATAGTACTATGTGTTCATTCATTTAAATAGGCTCTACACCCAACATGGGGCTTGAGCTCATGCATGGCACCTTCAGTTAAGAGCCCCGTACTCTACCAACTAAGTTAGCCAGGCACCCCTTAACAGTTCTTCTTTTAGTGTATAATGTTAAGTATTGAATCTAAAACTGTGAAGGATTAGAAAAAAGAATTAAGATTAATGATTGTGAGAGGTAAATATAGTACAAAGCAAAAACTACGGCATTTAAAGATTTTTTTCCCACTCCCCATATCCCAACTATAATACATTCTCAGATAGATTTAATAGTAGTAATTTGAAGATAATCTACTGAAAAGAATAGAGAGACAATCCTTAGGAAACAATACTACCACCCTTGCAATTATTTTGTGAGTTGTATTATTGCTTTATACAATGAACAAATCTTTGTTTAAATTTAACTTTGCTAAATTAACTTAAATTACAAATGTAATCAACATCCTTGCATTACAATAGAATAACCATAATTATTGCTTTTGTATCAACCAATAACTGAAAGCTAGTGAGGATGTATTTCAACGGTTGTTTTCTTTTTCAGATCTGCAAGTGTAAGTCAGAAATAAAATAATCTGAATAAAAACCTCCCTGATTCTTTGTAATTTATGTAATTTGTTTCCTAATCAACCAAGTGCAACATGAAAGAAAAAACAATTATGAACCCTTTGTCTGACTGTAAGAAGTCTGGACATATTTTTCTTAATATTGGAAACACATGCCTGATGAGGGGGAGATAAAAAATATAACCTGCTGCATTTGTCTAATTCTTTTGATGATTTCTTTTGAAACCATTTTTTCCAAATTTTTATATATTTGATAGGCTTACTACATTTCTATTTAAAACTCCCTAAATAAATAGACCTAACCTATTTTTATGTAAACAGGATCTACTATATAACTTGGATAATAAGGCTTATCACCTACTGTCTTAATTTTTATAGTATGTTTTCTTTTTCCTTTGAAATCAAACATTTCATGCTCTGATTTCTCAGCTTTCTGGTTTTTTGTTGTTGTTGTTATACCATAATGTATACATACACATGCCTCTTCTTTTCCACTTTGCTTCACAATCAAATGGAAAATAAAACAACTAAGCACAAAAACATCTTCTCCTCCCGTAAATTGGCAGTTTTACTTATTTATGTACATTTGAGCTTCTTTAAATTTCTTTTTTTTTAATGTTTTTTATTTATTTTTGAGAGACAGAGAG
Source organism: Suricata suricatta (assembly GCF_006229205.1). Taxonomy (NCBI): domain Eukaryota; kingdom Metazoa; phylum Chordata; class Mammalia; order Carnivora; family Herpestidae; genus Suricata; species Suricata suricatta. Next base: position 47,607,836 of record NC_043702.1, read on the forward strand.
AGACAGCGTGAGCAGGGGAGGGTCAGAGAGAGAGGGAGATACAGAATCTGAAGCAGGCTCCAGGCTCTGAGCTACCAGCACAGAGCCCAACACGGGGCTTGAACCCACGAACCGTGAGATCATGAGCTGAGCTGAAGGCAGATGCTTAACCGACTAAGCCACCCAGGCGCCCCATTTGAGCTTCTTTAAATTAAACCCATGATTTTGGCATACTTATCCATATAGTAACTGATGACACTCTGTTTCCTCTCCCACAGGGCAGATTGATTTAAAACTTTTAGGGAAGTTGGCTTTACCCTACAAGGAAGGGGCTGGGATTAACATGGGCTGGGTGTTTTTTGTTGTTTTTGTTTTTTATTTTTCCTTCCACCTTATCATTAAAATAAGTGCCTCTTCCTCCTTTGGACTGAAGGAGGGAAAGAGAAATGTCAGAATTGATACACTAATGGGCTTACTTTACCTTGAAGGAAACATCAAATGTGAGGAAAAATCCTCTTTGTTTTCCCACCGAAACAATGGGAAATACAATCGGGCAGAAAATACTTGACATTTTGGCATTATTTAGAAGATTGTTAAACCACAGTCAATAAGTGGAGGTGAATAACAGGACTCCTGCCATTCAGACGAATGTTTCAAGGGTTAGGGGTAAACACATGTAGAGGATTTTATTAGTCATGAAGAAAACACAGATTAAAGAGCCAGGGCCTGGATGTGGTAAGGCATTCCTCCAGAACAAAATTTAAGGGAGCAACAAACAGTGATCAAGAGAAATGACATTTTAATGCAATGTTTAAAAAAAATAAAAATCGATGCAGAAATCCATGATAAATAATTTATATCAAAAGATAGAATCTGTTGGCTGGGCCACAATGAGATATGCAGTAAAATGTATACAACTTAAAGCCTGGCAACACTGGGGTGCCTGGGTGGCTCGGTGGGTTAAGTGTCTGAGTTCAGCTCAGGTCATGATCTCACAGATTGTGTGGATTTAAACCATGCATCGGGCTCTGTGCGGACAGCTAGTCCAGAGCTGGAGCCTGTCTTCAGATTCTGTGTCTCTCTCTCTCTCTCCGACCCTCCCCTGCTCATGTTGATGCTGTCTCTGTCTCTGTCTCTCTCACTCTCTCAAAAATAAATAAAAACATTTAAAAACAATTTAAAAAGAAAAAGACTGGCAATACCAAGTGCTGTCAAGAATATGAAACAACTAGAACTTTCTTAAGAAAACTTTTTAGAAAGCCTAGAAACTTTTTAATAGTTTCTAATTAGGTTAAACATACACCTGCCCTATAACTCAGCAATCTCCCTGGTATATCCCAAGAGAGATAAAACCATATTTCTACAAAAAGACTTATACAAGATGCTTATAGAAGCTTTATTAGTAAGCCAAAGATTGGGAAAAACTTGAATGTTTATCAGCACAAGAAAGGATCACCGATCATATCATATTCATAACATGCAATTTTCACAGAAATTTCATGGAGAAAAAAATTATCACCAGAAGATTAGATATTATATGATTCTATTTACATAAAACTCAACAGGAAAAAAATAACCGATAGTGATAGAAATTAAACACAAAAATACAAATATACGCCCATGTGGGGGTATTACCTGGAAAGTGGTTGAGAGAAATTGTTAGGCATGCAGAAAAAAAAGTTTTTCTTGATTTGAGTGTACGCATTTGCCAAAAGCATTAACGAGCTCCACATTAAATGTGGATCATGCTTGGGATTCTCTCCTTCCCTCGCTCTCTGCCCCTCCCTCAATCTCTCTCTCTCAAATAAATAAACATTTAAAAAAAGTATTTTACTCCATGATTAAGGTCAATTATTTGTATTACATGTAAATGTACCTCAATTTCTAAAGAGAGAAACAGGATGACCAGAACAGCATTTAATCTTTTTTTTATTATCAGCTTTATAAGGAGCATTTTTAGACTTTTTTTCCTAATTGCCCCATAGAAATTTTAATGCTACAAATATATCTATTTACCTGTTTCCCATATATCCATGCTTTATACATAAGAAGAGTAAGATTTTTAAATTTCCTCAGCAATAACTCATTTTTACTTGCTTAGGGTCAATATTACCCCCATTGAGAAAGTATGGACTAGAATTAAGTGGGTTTCACAGGTTTTCTGAATCATCAAAGTGATAATTAAAAATTAATCATAAATTTCCTATTCCAGGTACCCAAATGAAAAACTGGCCCAATAATAAAGTAGTGAGGAAAAAAAGTAACTTCCTTGAAAAATTCAGGTAAGAAAACTGTGCATATATTGAAAGTATCATTGACAATTTTAGGACATATATTAAGTATAAAAAATGCATAAACATTTTGCAGACAAAAAAGATAATTGATTTTATTCATCAAAGTCATCTGCTTTAAACATTCTGGTTTTTTAAACTGACATTTTTTTCTACATTAGAAACAATATCTCAAACCAATAGAGGAGAAGATCATAATCTTGACAGAAAATGGTTTCTTTAATTTGCTTCAACAGGTTTCAATCCTTAATTTTTTTCTCCTTTCTCCATTGGGGTCATACTTTAATTTGTTCTTTTCTAAAAAGCTCTTGCAACTTATACATTGCATAGAGATGGATATATTCCAGCAATATAAATGAAGTTTTGTTTTACCACTTGTTTATAATAAATAGCTTTAGCAACTCAGTGATCATCAGTTATCGCTGAATATTTAAAACAGATTTTTCTTTTATTATTTGAATTCTACGTGACCGGCAAAGCTGTATTTTAAAGTTGTAAGCTGTATCATGCTGGCGTATCAGGCAAATGAATGTTTGATGGCGTGTGCTAATGTGAGCTAAAAATAAAGCCCATCTGTTCGCCTCTCAGACTACACTGCATCAGCACCCTGCATATCGCATGCAACATAATCTAATGAAACAAAAATCTCCTTACTTTTATCTATGTCTAACAGTAAAAGCAGGCTACTTTGAAGAGGGGACAATTCAGATATGATTCCCTGGGATGCAATAAATTTGTGTATTTGTCAAGATAAGCTGAAGACAAACAAAAGTAAACAATTACAGGGACTGTTTTAGGTCTAAGAAAATACAATACTTAAGAATGTATACATAAATTTTTGGTCATTTTTGCAAATTGAATAACAAAACATTTTTTAAAAATTTTTAATGTTTTATTTATTTTTGAGACAGAGACAGAGCATGAGAGGGGGAGGGGCAGAGAGACAGGAAGACACAGAATCTGAAGCAGGCTCCAGGCTCTGAGCTGTCAGCACAGAGCCCGACGCGGGGCTCGAACCCACAAATGTGAGATCATGACCTGAGCCGAAGTTGGAGGTTTAACCGACTGAGCCACCCAGGCGCCCCTGAATAACATAATACATTTTAAAGGAAGTATATACCCATATACTTTTCACACTTAAGTAACAACTGGAAAATACATATCAATTGCTTATGCTACCTGGCTAACTAATCCTTATTGTTTCATTTATTATCGTCTTACAATTAGTCTTCATATCACAACTTGCTAAATTTTCTATGCCACAAATGTTTTTGTTTTTCTTTACTAAATAAACAAGGTTGATTATTAAAAAATATATATATATGCTGGTGACGCCTGCGTAGCTCAGTTGGTTAAGTATCCGTATCTGACTTCAGCTCAGATCATGATCTTGGGGCCGGTGAATTCGGTCCCCGACTTGTGCTTTGTGCTGACAGCTCCTGGCCTGGAGCATGCTTCTGATTCTGTGTCTCCCTCTCTCCGCCCCTCCCCAACTCACACTCTGTTTCTCTCTCTCTCAAAAATGAATAAACATTAAAAATTTTTAAATAAAGTTCTTGCAATCCTACGTGTTGTTGAATGTAATTCAACCATGCACTTTTGTTAAAAGCATTCTAAGTTAATATTTAATTTTAATTAATTATTTAACTAAATATTTAATAAAATATTTAATTAAATATTCACTGTGGACATTTTATTATTCCATGATCAGAGACAAAATTAAACCCAGGTATTTAAAGCTCTTTCACCTATTTATCATAACTCATTCTGATGTCTTTTATTAAATATGGAGATCAACGATTAATACTCAGAGCATTCCATTTTGAGAAATGACACTATTCAGTGCATGGTAGGATAGCAATTTCTATTTTATAACCAGTATTCTACTTGATGGTATATATATATATTTTTTTGTCTCGAGAATTATTTGCTTTTGCAGTTATAACTGTGTTCTTTTTTTTGTCTTTGACAGAATAGCTATAATATTTTCTAGATTCTTTCCCTTAGATGTGTCTACTCATTCACAGATAGATATTTTAATCAAAATTAAATTCAGATGAAAATTTACAGAATATTGTTGGAAGTCCCTGCTCTCTAGTAATAGATTCTGAAGCGTCTGTTCGTAGCCTATGCTTCTGTAGGATTTCCTAGTTTCTCATATCATATTGCTTTGACAGTATAATTTTATTTCTACATTCTTACCTAACCCATTTGTTTGATGGCCCAGTTTGACTATTTGGTTAGACAGAGTTCCCATATAGTTTATTATGCAATCAAAGATACTTTAGTGAGTAAAACGGAACGGATGTATTAAATAAACTGAAAAAGAAGCATAAATCAGGACTATCTTGGAAAAAACTCAGATGAATGATTGATTCAAACTACGATTGCATTAAGGCAGGATTTCTGGTATCTGTCTTTTATCCCCATACAGTGATGCCATCTGAAACCTGGTACTTCTCTTGAGCCAGGGAGGGACTGAATAATCTACCTTTACTTTTATGTGTCCATCAGGAAATATAACTATAATGCCTCTCAAATTATCACTTATTTACCACTTTCCCATTCTATATCAAAGATCTTTGGGTCTGGGCATTTGGTGGCCTGTCTGTTAAGTGCTGCCCGACTTTGGCTCAGGTCATGATCTCACAGTTCCTGAGTTTGAGCTCCATGTTGGGCTCTACGCTGACAGCTCAGAGCCTAGAGACTGCTTTGGATTCTGTGTGTGTCTCTCTCTCTGCCCCTCCCCCACTCATGCTCTGTCTCTGTCT
>NC_043702.1:47612976-47622982 GCF_006229205.1 Suricata suricatta
AAGTGCATGTGAATAGAAAAAAACATTATTTTAAAATGATTATAACTTATAATTTAGCATTCAATGTATGAGTTAGCATTTTTATAGGAACAGAACACAGCACTTTTAAAGCGTATATATTACATTTTTACTTAGAGTTGGCATATATTACATATTTACAGCTTCTTTGTGAGACTTTTAAACTCAAGAGTCATTTATTTTTCACTCTTTCTTTGCTTTAATGTAGCTAGACATGTATCAGCACCACACAGCTATTTAAAAAGTGGGGTTTAATGAATGTCAAAGTGCCAGTGCCAGTGCTGCCTTGTGATAATATCTTTCAAGTAAGAGGTTTCAATAACCTGTATTTTTGGTTTACTAAAATTTCAATTTTTTTTAAGTAGTAGAATTTTAGTAGAATATGACTGATGTTATTTGAGATGGTGTTCTTTGAAGTGAATCTACCTTCTTATTACTACCCTCTTGGGTTCAACCTTTCTTCTATCTTCCTGGGTGTGTCTTATTTTATCTAGTAAGCCTGTATCTTCTTCCAAATTTCTGTACGTTTTTTCTTAAACTTATCAAGTGTCAACTACCCTGGCAACCCAGGGTAGTTGATTTACAGTGATTTGAGAACTCTTACCTTGTATCATTTTCTTCTTTCACTGCTTTGATAAGAGCAATTAGAATTAGTAGCCAAGAAGATTCTACTAAAGAGTTGTTTAAGAGCACTGTGTCTTTTATACAAGTTTCATTGTTTAAAAAAGAATGGGTTTATTAAAATTATCACTTACATCAGTTACAGCATTTCAGTCAGCACAATATATAAAATCATGTTGTTGGAGACAAATCATTAGTTAAACAATATCTGACAGTAAGTACTGGACAGTTCATTTACCATACAGGGATTATTTCCCATTATATAATACACTTAGGAGGAAACGCTTATCCTAAAAAATGTATACATATGAAAAGATTCTGCTGTATTAAGATATCATTTAACAAACCAATATATATGTATATATACATTCTTATCTCATTTAATTAAATACAAATTTTAAGCCAGTAAAGTTTTTATGTTTTCTTGCTTCTTCTTTGAAGTCCTGAATTGATATTTCCTATCTTAATGAATGTGGAGAGTAGTAAAAAGTAAAAACTAATGATACATGCTTATTTTTCCATTGGACAGCTGCTATTGATGTTAAGGCTTACTATCCAAAATAAAAAGATTGATTCCTTGACTAGAATTGAAATAATGCTAAGTTATTCCTGGATATGGACTCTAGCAAATTTGCTAGCATCAAAATCCAGAAAATTGGATATTTTGTATGTTTAAATTAAAGGAAAACAACCTTACATATTGTCAAGAATCAACCAGCCTTTTAGTGAAACTATGGTTTGGGACATTGTTTAGCAGAATGTTTAAGTTTGTGCGTGAATACCATAGACTTACGCATGTTATTTTTTAATAGTTTATTGTCAAATTGGTTTCCATATAACACCCAGTGCTCTTCCCCACAAGTGCCCTCCTCCATTACCACCACCTCTTTACCCCATCCGACTCCCCCTTCAACCCTCAGTTAATTTTCAGTATTCAATAGTTTCTCAGGTTTTGTGTCCCTCTCTCTCCCCAACTCTCTTTCCCTCTTCCCCTGCCCATGGTCCTCCATTAGGTTTCTCCTATTCTCCTATTAGACCTATGAGTGCAAACATATGGTATCTGTCCTTCTCTGCCCGAGAGCACCAGCGTTCTTCTCAAAGCTAGAACAAGCTATCCTCAAATTTGTATGGAACCACAAAAGACCCTGAATAGCCAAAGTAATATTGAAGAAGAAAACCAAAACGGGAGGCATCACAATCCCAGACTTTAGCCTCTACTACAAAGCTGTCATCATCAAGACAGTATGGTATTGGCACAAAAACAGACACATGGACCAATGGAATAGAATAAAGACCCCAGAACTGGGACCACAAATGTATGGCAAATTAATCTTTGACAAAGCAGGAAAGAGTATCCAATGGAAAGAAGACAGCCTCTTTAGCAGATGGTGCTGAGAGAACTGGACAGCAACATGCAGAAGAATGAAACTAGACCACTTTCTTACACCATACACAAAAATAAACTCAAAATGGTGGAAGGACCTGAATGTGAGACAGGAAACCACCAAAACCCTCGAGGAGAAAGTAGGAAACAATCTCCTTGACCTCCACCGCAGCAATTTCCTACCCGACACATCCCCACAGGCAAGGCAAATGAAAGCAAAACTGAACTCTTGGGACTTCATCAAAATAAAAAGCTTCTGCACTGCAAAGGAAACAATCAAGAAAACTAATAGGCAACCGACAGAATGGGAAAAAATAGTTGCAAATGACATATCAGATAAAGGGCTAGAATCCAAAATCTACAAGGAACTCACCAAACTCCACACCCAAAGCAAATAACCCAGTGAAGAAATGGGCAGAAGACATGAACAGACACTTCTCCAAAGAGGACATCCAGATGGCCTACAGGCACATAAAACGATGGTCAACATCACTCATCATCAGGGAAATACTAATCAAAATCACACTGAGATACCACCTCACACCAGTCAGAGTGGCTAAAATGAACAAATCAAGAGACTATAGATGCTGGCAAGAGTGTGGAGACATGGGCACCCTCCTACACTGTTGGTGGGAATGTAAACTGGTGCAGCCGCTCTGGAAAATAGTGTGGAGTTTCCTCATATTATCTTAATAGTTCTGACTATTAGTCCCAATTTGTGCATGTTTGATGTGACTATAATCATATAAAGACAATTGGACATATATGCATGTTTTTGCATGTGTATATGAGTAAACATGGATTTGCTTAAGTTACATTTTATGACCCTGATACAGAGTACACTCTGAGATAAAAGATCCATCTTTGAACCTGTTAAGAATCTATTTAATAATACATTTTCTGGGAGGTGCCTGGGTGGCTCAGTTGGTTAAGCATCTGACTCTTGATTTCGGCTCAGGTCATTATCACACCATTTGTAAAACTGTGCTCCATACTGGACTCTACACTGTCAGCTTGAGATTCTCTCTTCCTCTCTCTCTCTCTCTCTCTCTCTCTTTCTCAAAATAAATAAATAAACATTAAAAATATAATATGTTTTCTGTACTCAGTGCATAGTAGTAGATACAGTTTTAGATTGAGAATTAGAGATGTGAACTATCTGAAATTTCTACTCAGTTTTTAGATACTACATTGCATGTGATGAGTTAATAAACCTTTGTATATTTTATATGCATAGTAAAATAAGTTTATAGTAAATCTATAGAAAAATAATTTCTCTAGTTTTGAATTTTTATAATTTTCTATAGCAAAAAGAAATTCCTCTTCAACTTCCCTATTGTAATTGAATTTCTTCTAGGGTTGAGTTAGAAAATGATCCTCTCTGGTCATCAGCATAGAAAGTAAAATTAGAAATTTCCATGAGGGAACATAGAAAAAGATGGATCAAAAAAAAAAAAAAAGAACAAAACAAAACAAATAAAAAACAGGAATTCAACAACCAGCATTACCATCCCCTTACTTGAGCATAAAGTTCACCTAATATTTCTCACTTTAATGAAATGTGATATGTTGGCAGTGTGAAAAGTGTTAAAAAAAAAAAGTCCAATGCCTGTCAATGTTTAAATGTAAATTAATTTTGTACTGTGAATTGTATTTGAGTCTATTTTTTTTAATATTAGTGACAATGATAACATTTCCTTGAGTGAATACCATATGACAATTATTGTGTTAACAGGGTCAATTTCACTTAATCCTCAGAACAACCCTATGAAACTGGTTGTATTAGTAACCTGGAGACAGACTTCAACTCTAAAATTGGTACTTCTAATACAAAAATAATAATAATCTCATAGGTTATAGATAAAGTATCAATTTCTCTGACTGTAGGCTTGACTCTACATAAAACATCCTAGAAAAATTAAAATGTATCACTTTTTTAAAAACCTTAAGGGAAAGCAATTAACTCTTCCTCCCTTAAGCAAATTTTACTATCAGCAAATTCTTCTCTCTTGTCTTCATCCTTTTTTACCCTATTTAAAACTATTACTTTTCTAACTTTCATGGAAATTATAAAATACTCATTAACATATTCCATGTGATACATTGTCATACATATGAAGACATTTTTAAATACTGATGCAGAGACTGCTAATTGTGATAATTTGGCAACACTGCCTTCATTTAACCTAGTCACAAAAATAGCTCACTAAAGAAGAGTTAGGTCAGAGAATGTAAATCCTGGTGAAGAGTTATAGACACTTTTAACTGATTTTAGTAATGAAAATGGAGAGGGTAGCAATCATGGTGTATAGTTCTGCTAATAAATGACCTGAAGGAAAGGCAGAGGTGGAAGGGTAAGGGAGAGGCTTAAATCCACATAACAAAGTGGGGAGTAGGGATATAAAATCCATGGTGTGGGATATCCCACACAGAAACAGTGCAATCCCCTTTCTTGTCTCTCCCCATCTCAGATTTGTTCTTTTGTTGGATTTTTGTTTTGTTTTCTCTATTTGACTGTTTTTTGGAACAAATACTATCCAAGCTTCTATTATTCCATCCTGTATCTTTTCTTTCTTGCTTCACAGTTTCTGAAAACAAAACCAAACTAGTTTTTAATGGTGGGCATAAACAGTAGGTAAGGAAAAGTGTGGTTGCAAGAAACAAGGGGAATTTTTGTTTTACTGTATGAGGCTATATCCAAACCAGCCATTCCTTTTAATATTATTAATGAAAATGTATTCTGGTTAAGTGATGAGAAAGCGTTCCTAATAAGCTTTGCATTATTTCTAATTAAAATGTAGTATCTTTAAAAATTTCATTTATATGTTTTATATAAAGTGAAGATTAAGTATAAATAGACACATATATATCTGTGAATATTTTAGTGATATAGCTTACAATAAATTATTGATAATTAAATCATAGTTTTCCTATAAAACTAAAAATAAGAGGAAATGATGAAAGTTAAGTATTAAACTTAACTTAGGAGAATAAAATAAGTCAAAAGAAAATGGTAGGGTGGAATTCTTAAAAATGAAGTTAATGAAATAGAAGAAAAAAACAGTTGAATAAAAAATGTGAAAACCTGACTCCATAAAAACCTAACAATTCATCCATAAACTCTTAACAATTGTAGTTTAGGTAAGTGTTAAGAAATACATACTACTGAGAATAAGAAATTAAATATTATCCTTGCCATAGAAGATATCAAAATTGCCACCTAGACAATAAAATTTAAAAGTTAAAGAGAATAAATACTTTTTTTCAGAATATAAGTTGCCCAAATTGAAAAATGAAGATGTAAGTATCATAAATTATAGAATTTAGTGAATACTCACTAGCGAAAACCAGAGAACCATCACTGACTTTTAATGAAGTAGGGGTCCTAAATGCCACTTCTGATTTTGGGAAACCAAGAGTTTTCTAAGGATGGTCATTATGGTTTTAGAAAGTCGGACACTCTTATTGTCTTTAGGTTGACATTGCTTCTTCAAAATGATCACGTAAGAAGCATAAACATTTCAGAGTGTTTATCCTATCCCACACAAAACCACAACTTACTGAATAAGAGCAGCTTCAAGGTTTTGTTTCTCTATTATCATAGGTCTAGCTAAATCCAGTATCAGCAAGTCCTACTAGAAATTCAATACTCTGGTCAAACTTACTTAAAACATTTTTTCAGGTCAGTCAAGCCAGCAGTAAGTTTTAAGTACATGCAGGGTATGCAGCCTCTTTCCTGCCTTTTTCTTAGCTCTAAATCTTGTCCTCCTGTAAACAGTTCCTTATAATCTGTGATGAAGAGACCTATCAAGTTCCTTCCTAATAGATTTTGCATTTCTATTGCAGGAGTAAATCCCTGTATACAAATATAAAACAAAATTATTCTGTATCCTCTCAGTTTTCAAGATGCCATAGTTAGTGTTAATAGGCAAGAAGTAACAGGGAGGAATGTTTGGCTATGGCCACTGTCACAAATTGTCGGTCCAAGCTGCTGTTCCTAGAACCTAGTTAAGATGAACGAATGTGGGTAAAATACCCAGGACTTAAGCAGAGTTGCTAGGAACAGCCAAAGAAAAATAACAATAATTTAAAATGCATTATGCATGCCTCTTATGTACATAAGAAACTCTTCTGGTATCCCATGTAGTGTTTTTTGATTGGCTAGTCTCTAACTACATAACTTTTAAATACAAGCTGATTTCCCAGTGTGAGAATATAAAAGAGGTTCTGTGAGCTCTCTCTACCTTTAAGTTTATAATAACAAATAAATGACATCTATTCGGAGCAGGTAGAAAGTTACACTCTACCAGAGCTTTCCCAAAGAGAAGGTACAACACTCTGTCACTTTAGTGGATAACCATCCATCCTTATCTTTGTGTTGTAGTAAAGTTCTGTAATGTTTAAAAATTCCTGATAATCTACAAATCAAAATTTCTAAAAGACCCCTAGGAGGGACAGGATACATTTATTGTGAACCAAATGATATCTAAGATGCTTTTTCTGCTTTTGAAATGAAAAGAAAGATTGTCATTTTGGAATATATGTCATTTTGAAAAAAACGATTTTGGAATAAACCTTGAGAGACAGTGTGGATTTAACTTAATCTGATTAGATTTTAAATATCCTTTTACTGATTTCTTTAAAAAAGCTAGAGTTATTTTTCTCCTTTCCACAACCATAAACTGCTGTTCTCCATTTTGGTGGCATATGGATTAGACAGATGAATTTTTTAAAAATAAAATTATAATACAATTTACATTTCTAACTTTTCCCATTATTATCCTGTGCATAGTTATATACAGCAAAGAAAAAAAATCAAATGTATATGATCAACTTAGGAATGCTTGTTCGTGAGAGGAAATTAATCTACCTCTTATGTTCTCTTTTTATTTGTTGGGATGTTGGTGGAAATACCACTCAATATGAAGAGTAATAGAAGCAATTCAAATCCAAAGGAGAATTTATAAGATGTTTTGAAGTGCAGAAGCCTTCTAGCGGAGGTTGAATTTTCTCAACTAACACCCTTCAGTATTATAAAAGCTGTAAGATTTGTAACATGTTTTTTGTAATGTCAAAAATCACCCTCCCATGGATTTCAAAGCAAGTATTTCATGTGATGGCAGAGAATATTTATTTAATCTATAAAGGCTATATGAGCTTTAGTTATTTATACAGCATTTGCACATGCTTAAGAAATACAAGGTGCACATAATCAAGTTCAAATACTTTCAAGTGCTTTTCTTTATGACCTCATAAAATACATGAAAAAGCTATAAATGTAAAGCCTTAGTTAACACATAATACAAATAAAACAATGAAGATTAGATTATAAAAGAGTCATTATACACGACAGAAAAATAAGAGAAAGGGTTTTGTATTAGCATCTTCCCTATTGTAAATTTTCTTGTCCATCTGAAACCAACGTAATGAGGTATGTTTGATTTTTATCGTAAAATGAGGATGATTTTGTTTTCAACTTTAATTTTTATTCCTTGTATATGTACCTTGAAAAGAATATTACAGTTATGTTTTCCACAGAATAATAAATGAATATCATGTAGTCACACATACCAACTATCAAGGCAAGTTGACTATTTTAACCAGTTTAATTTAAAAGAGAAAAAAAACCAGTGTCATATATTTCCATTTTAAAGTAGAATCGTAGAAGCCTTTTAACTTTTACCACTTTTCATTATCTTAACTTGGGATAGGAAATCCTCATTAACATCCATACCAATCACATGATTTACTGGGGGGTGTTGCATTTATTGAGGATTTTGAGCCCAAATGTTGGACGTTGGAAACAGTATATTTGAGCCCACGTATTGGGCCCAAGAACAACAGCATAATTATCCAGTTTTCCTGTTTAAAGGTTGCTACTGGTATCTCAGCCAGACCCTCTTTACCAGTAGGGACATGTGTCCCTTGTCTGCTATGCATATTTGCAGTACAAGACTCACCTTTGCTCCCTGTCTTAGGAGATTTGTCCTCCACCAGAGAGGAGATGTTTTATGCTTTTTCCTGAGTACAAAATGTGAACTACATTCTAGTGTTATTTGGCCTTCAATATTTTTTTCCATGGGATCATATTAAAGCTTGTTTCCAGCGGAGATTAAGTTCTCATTGAACTTTTTTCTCCTGTCCATTCTTGCTTCTTTCATTCTCTTTCTCCCAACAGCTCACCATACTCTAGTTTCTGATGTTTCCCATGGTGATATGAACTTACAATTATGAAACCACCATGCAAATATACTAGAACTTAACAATTAAATAAATTGATAGCAGGAGGTAGGAGCCAAGGTCTCACTGTATGAGTGAGAGGCTATATATAAGCAAAGGGAGAAGTCTAGAAAGACCTATGTGCTAAAGGATTAGCCTTTGGAAACCTCATTATGGGTTCCTGTTTAGGTTAATATGATTACAATGGTTACACATAAAAATACTCATACATATGTGTATACTTGCAGCTAGTATGCATACAAATATTTTTCCTTGTCTTGTTGGTTGAGGGGGCCTAGAAGCAGCCAAACATCAGTAGCAACAAACACCTCTGGAACCTAGATCTTGGGGTTTTTCTGTTTGTTTGATTTTGTTTTGTTTTTCCAAATCTTATTTGTTTTTGTTTCTTTTTAAATAGCATTGCATAAGAGAGGAAAGCAGGGTTACTTGGAGAAATGGCTGATCCTACTACTGTCACAAAAAATATCCAAGATGAGCCGTGAACATCTCATAATACCATAATGTAAGGAAGCACTCAACACGCATATAAGCAATGTGCATAACACACATGGACACACACACACAAATCACTGGAGCATGGCAAAGGAGCACAAAAGCTGTCTCAAAGAGCTAATGGTGGCCAAAGCTGGGACAATCCAAGCAACAAAATTAAGGAGTATTGGATTATAACCTAATGCATATGATAAATATTCATGAGACCATACTGATATAATGAAATGACTGAATAAGTTAATAAATGGGGAAGAAGAGAAAAAACTCCTATGTAAAAGAATTCCAAATAGTTTTATGTAGATATCGCATCTTCAAATAGTGGAACTTAATTCCCAACTCCTTAAGTGGGCTGTACAGAGCGACTTCTTTCTGAAGACAGTATGAAAAAGAGAAAATAACTTTATAGAAGAGAATCCTGACAAACACTATCACAGCCAGGTGATAAAGATCAACATTAAAAGTGATAAGTCTTGTTGACAGGATATACCCTTGATAAGAAAGAACAGGCACTTTATCTCTGTGGTGTTTCTCTCCAAAACTCATATCCTTAGGCTAATCATGAGTGGAATAGACAACCCCAATAGAGGAGTTGTCTACACAATACCTGATCAATAGTCTTCAGACCTGTCAAAGTCATCAAAAACAAGAAAACTCTGAGAAATGGTCACAACCAAAAGAAGCCCAAAGATACATGACAACTGAATATAATGTGGTATCCTAAGTGGAATTTTAGAAGAGGGAAAGAACATCAGGTAAAAACTAAGGAAATCTGAATAAAGAATGGACTTTAGTTATTAATACGCATCAATTTTGACTCATTAATTGACAAATCTTCATACTTTTTATATAAATCTTTATACCTTTCATGTAAATCTAAAACTATTCTACTACTTTGAAGGTAATTAACATTGCCATATACATACATACTAATATAAACACACACACACACACATACACACACACACACAGTTGATCCCTGAACAACCAACCCCTGCACAGTTGAAAATCTGCATATAATTTTTGAGTCCCCCAAAACTTTACTAATAGCCTACTGCTGACTAGAAGCCTTACTGATTAGATAAGCAGTTAACACATATTCTGATGTTATGTGTATTATACATTGTATTCTTGCAATAAAATAAGCTATAGAAGAGAAAATGGTATTAAGAAAGTCATAAGGAAGAGAAATACATTTATAGTTCTGTACTATAAAAAAGTCCACATATAAATATCCACACACACACACACACA
>NC_043702.1:47623082-47712317 GCF_006229205.1 Suricata suricatta
TGCTGAAAAGATAAATGTTTTACCAAAATTGTCTGCATTTTTTTTCTATCTTCTTGGCCCAAATGATAAGAAAGGCAGCAAACACAAAGACGTTTTTAGAAGATTTAAAAACATGCATTTATTCCTTCTGAATGTATAATACATGAAATGTAGTTAATATTATGCAAGACAATTTACAGAATTTTCAAATAAAACACAAATTGTAATTATAGCACATTTTCAGAAAAGCTCAAACTGTTAACCAAATTGTTTTAAAAATTTCATTCACAAACCTACCAAGACATAATTAAAAGAGAGATGTCAATTATTTACCGGAAAACATGATCTTCTCCATACGTCAGCCTCTGAAATCTCTGAAGTTATGGTCATGCTGGAGAGGCCTGACCCAGCTTCCAGATCAACTCAGGGGTCACAAATTTTTACAGAAAATGAAGATGATTCTTTAAGACCATAAGGTCACATTTGACTAATAATAACGTGAGCCACATATGGAACTTAAATTTTTTTTTTTATTAAAAAACTTCATGTTTGTTTATTTTTGAGAGAGACAGAGAGAGAGACAGAAAGCAAGCAGGGGAGGGGCAGAGAAAAGGAGACAGAGAATCCGAGGCGGCCTCCACACTGTCAGTGCAAAGCCTGACCTGGGGCTCGAACCCGCAAACTATGAGATCATGCGCTCAGCCAGAGGGGGACACTCAACTGACTGAGCCACCCAGGGACCCCTGTAATTTTAAATTTTCTAGTGGCATAATTACAAAGGTAAAAAGAAAGAAGTGATTAAAATGTATTTTAATATTTAAAATATTAAATATTTCAACTTAACATATATAATATATATAATCAACTTAAAATGATTGAGGTATTCATATTTTTTCACATGTACTGTTTTGAATCTATAGTGTATTTTGTACATACACATAAAATTTGGATTGGACAGGGGGGCACTGATGATGCATCAGAGTACTGTAGGTGCAGGACTAGTAAGGTTACACATGCATCTAAAATTCTCTGATCTGGGAGAAGAGAGGCCTCTGTCCCTTTGCCTGATCTGGTGCTGATCTATTTGTTAACACATTGGGTCATGCTTTCCATTTGGATGTCCGTGTTGCCAACAAATGAGCCACTTTTGTCCTTCCAAGCCTCAGATAGCCCCAAGGAACTATCAATAACTCAGATCTAGTTCAATTTGCTTAGTGACTCACATTTGATTCTGCATACTCTTCGTAGGCACTTCAGACACCTAGATACAAGCTGATTCCTAAAGCCTAAGCACCACAGCTAAATTCTCCAAACGTCAGAAATATTAAGCTCCAGTAAACATTTTACTGTCTTTAAAATATGCCAAAGGGAAGTTCTTCCTTACAATGAAAGCAAATGTTAGGTGCTACAGAAAAATGGGTTGGAAATTTCTTAGTATCTGATCCTAAAAATAATTACTTAAAACTGATAACTGTCAGTGTTGGAAGACAGAATTCAACTACCACATACTACAAATGGAAGACAAAATCTGAACACTGAAATGTATGTAATATTATAATAGGCATGTATTGCAAATGCCTAGCAGTAGATTCCATTTGTCAATTCGGTCTGGCTGAAATTTCCCATTATCCTGCACACCAAAATATCACCCTATAGTTAAAATTTCTTTGTGCTGGCCTGAACTGTTAGAGCGAGTTCCAAATTTGTTTCTGTGCTACCAAGACGTAGATGTCGTGACAGTTTGTCACGATCCTGTGAATATAATTTTCTATTTAAAAGGTTTTATTCACTGTAGCATTTCTTAAATATTACAGATAATCAAAAGAGCTTAAAAAACATGCCCTTCCATTGTCATTGTTTGGCTTTTGCAATACGAAAAGCGGGTTTAACCTTTTATTTCCTAAAGCAGAAGCTATACAAAGGTATGTGAGTTGTGTAATAACTATACTATGGCTGAGCTCTTTATGCCTCCGGGAAAGTACTGTGACATTAGCTATTTAATACTTTAAATTTGTGCTCTTGTAAAAGTCATAGAGAAAAGAAAATTTTCAAGGCACTAAGGATAGTAAATGTGGGGAAAAACGTTGTGATTTCCTAAATGACTCTTTTCAAAGAAATTTTATATTTCCTAGAAGAGTTGAACCAATAAGAGCGTGCATGATTTTTTAACATGATAATAAAAATATCTTTCAAGAATAGTTGATTTATAAGGAATCCATGTGACATATAAACCTACAATTAAAATTATAATTACAGAGAAAATATTAGGTATCTCTTAAAAATCTGTATAACTAGATATCAATTCTCATCTTAAATATTTAATGTATTTTTCCATTATTAATCTGGCACTTTCTCACAATGAAGAAAAGCCAGTATGCCAGACAGCTTCTATTAGTATTTTACAAAATAATTTTCTCTTAGTAATTGCAGTTTAATTTAGGCTTCCAAATAAATGAACCACTGAGAAAAAAAAGAGAAAAATATTTTCAGGTTCTTTATGAATATATGGTGATGATCCTTCAGGGAAAAACTCTATTAAGTAGTTGCACTTTTTTTCCCCTCCAAACATGTTCTTTGATGAACTATATGACAAAATATTCCTTATTCTTATAATAAGGAGGATTTTCATATTATACTTCTAATAAAAAATAAAAACCCTATAACTTTTTTTTTTACTTCTAGCACTGATATTTGCCAAGATAATTCAAAGTGCACAGAATAAATTTACCAGAAGAAATGTATATACACTGAAAGGCTCCATATTTGCCCATCAAAGAATGTGGCTCTCACGTTTCAAGCCTAATCTCTTTCTATTCTCTGGCATTCAAATACATATATAAACATAATATAGAATAAATAAGAGTGGCACCACTTTGGTAACATTATTATCCTCTCAGTATCACGGGCATCAAATTATGATGATATTTTTCTCTAGGGGCACCTGGGTGCCTCAGTCCGTTAAGCATCCAACTCTTGATTTTGTCTCAGGTCATGGTCTCACCATTTATGAGTTGGAGCCCCACACTGGGCTCCACACTGATAGTGTGAAACCTGCTTGGGATTCTCTCTCTCTCCCTCCCTCTCTCTGTCCCTTTCCCCAAATGAATAAATAAATAAACTTTTAAAAAATAATAAAAGTTTTCTCTAATCCTCACCACTTATTAACATTTTCATATGACTAGTTGATTTTTCGAACAAATTTCCATCTTTCCATTAGCAGATAGTTGATAAACTCACCCCTCCACTTTATTTCCCTTGCTGTACCTGTCTACTTCATTTAGTTTGTACAAGTTATTCTTACTAAAACATTATTTTTCTTGTTAGTTCTCCACACCTCACTCCCACAAAAGTGAAATTCTTCATGGCATCCCAATAACCAAAGAATACAGAAAGAGCTTTATAAAATGACCCTCAAGATTATTTACCATGATTATCAACTCTGCTGTAGGTTTTGTCTTGCACCGCTCCCTCCATCCATCTCTCTTCTAGTCTAGTCACCCCATTTTCCCTGAAACCTCTTCTGAATCTCCACCCTCACCACCTCTGTCCTCTTACTCCTTCTGCTGGGAGTGCCCTTTTACCCATTTCCAAATATCTAGCCTCAGATTTCCCTTAGTTTCTTTCAGCTCCCTATATGACACTACCTGTGACACTACTCCTCTTCTGAACAGTTTATACGCTGCTATTTTTCACATTTTAAAACTGTAAAGCCTTATATCTTCTACCTAGGTTTAAAGCTTCTTGAAATGAAAAACCTCTCTTATTCACTTCTCAAGCCCTGAGATTCTAGAGTAAAATATTAGAAGCCAAGTAACATTTAAGAACCAAATGCAATGTCTTGATATCATTGGCAATATCTTTTAAAAACTATCTACATATAAGGTTGAAGAAAGACTTCAGCTTTCTAGATAATAATCTCCCTAGTTCTACTAATAATAGCCACTGCTAGTAGCTTTCATTCCTTCCTCAAACCAACAAAAACTCACCAACTCACCTGTAGGTTCTTGTTCACCTTTACTATAATGATTACAGAAGTTTTGGAGGTGAATAAAATCCTAAGTCCAATACATGCCTTTATGCAGTGTTATACAAAATAATCCACTCGACACTAATTTTGCAGAATAAAAAAGCATTCTACTGCCAAAATATGCCCTGAATTTTTAAATTTTTAAATTTTTTAAATTATTTTTCAGAGAGAGAGAGAGAGAGAGAGAGAACAGGGAGGGGCAGAGAAAGAGGGAGACACAGAATCTAAAACAGGCTCCAGGCTCTGAGCTGTCAGCACAGAGCCTGACGTGGGGCTCAGACTCAGGAGGTATAAGATCATGATCTGAGTCAAAGTTGGATGCTTAACCAACTGAGCCACCCAGGAACTCTCAAAATATGCCTGTATTATAAAATGCATTGCAACACATTTAACTGACAGAGTACTAAATGGTGTTCAGTATCATTAGTCATTGAGAAATTCCAGTTCAATCATAATGAGATAACAAATACACACCCACCACACAGGCTAAATTTTAGAAGCAACAAATGTTGATGGTGAGGAAGAGCATGGGGGCTCTCATACCATGTCTGTGAAGGTTTCATTTTGGCAAGCAATTCATCATTACCAAGTAACGTTAGCTAAAAGTAAAGCCTCTAACACAACACATCCGCGCAGAAATATAACTCAAAGAAATAGGTCCATGTATAGAAATGATAATTGCATTATGATAGAAAACAAAGCAACTAAAATATAAATCTGTAGTAAACCACAAATAAGTTACAGTTTCTCAATTCAGTGAAATGTTATATAACAATAACTGAAATAAAGCAATAAGTAACAAATATATGGACTCCAAAATGTAATGTTTAATGGAAGAATAAAATAATAGAATGAAAAAATAAAGAAATGAAAGAAGAAGGATGGAAGGGAGGGAGGGTGGGAGGTAGGAAATGGTTCAGTTTTTGAAAATGCGAATGGCTCCATTCTTACCGTGGCCTTCCTTGATGCATGCATGTGGAGAAAGAGATTTCCACATAGTTCAGTTTTTTGAAAATTAAAAAATATATATATTATTATATAAACACAGAAAGAAGGTAAAATATAAAGAAAAGAAGGAAAGTGATAACTTAAAAAGTTAGGCCACTTGAAGGACAGGCTGTGATTCTGGCATTGTCCTATTTTTCAAACTACTAGTTTGCTCCATCATTACTCCTTACACTAGCATTTATTTTTGTGCACTTTTTTTACATGTGTGTAATATTTGCCAATGAAGAGAATTAAATATTCATGTTCTTTCCAACAGAAGACAAAAAGGTAAAAAGTAACAGGCAAAGTATCAGACTATACTCCGACTTTTCCGGCACTCCTTACACTAGCATTTATTTTTGTGCACTTTTTTTACATGTGTGTAATATTTGCCAATGAAGAGAATTAAATATTCATGTTCTTTCCAACAGAAGACAAAAAGGTAAAAAGTAACAGGCAAAATATCAGACTATACTCCGACTTTTCTGGGACAGAGCTCAATGCAACAAAGAGTGGAGATACTTTCAGAAAAATAAAATGGACCTAATCATTATAGCTCCTACATTTATAAAGAAAATAGATATATCTAAGACAAAACTAACACACCACTGGGGGTGCCTGAGTAGCTCAGTTGATTGAGCGCCCCACTCATGATTTCTGCTCAGGTGACAATCTCACAGACATGAGACAAAGCCTCACGTCACACCCTGTGCTGCGTGTAAATCCTGCTGCAGATTCTCTCTCTCTCTGCCCTGCTCCCCTGCACACTCTCTCTCTCCATCTCTAATATTAAATAAGTAAATAAAAGAAAAATATGAAGCAACACTGACTACATTTTTATATGAATATGATTTAATAATAAATTAACCTAAGATCAAAATGACTGAAAAGGAGTGGTGACAAAATTTTAAACAATGCAATCGGAAAAAACTAAAACCTGAGGAACTAACTCCTGACACATATAAAACTGCATACTTCATTCCCTTATCCAGACATATTAAGCAGCACTGCAGTAATACAAGCTATAATATCTCAGTGACTTAGCACACCAAATAGTGTTTAATTCTGCTCTACCATACATACAGATACGGGTCAGAAGTGGAGCCCTGTGCATCTGGTCCCTCAGGGAACCAGACCGAGGAAAGGCTTCACCTCAATGGAAACCTCCATGCTCATGGTAGCAGTGGAAAGGGAATCTAGCCAATCACACAGGGTTTTACAATTTCCACTTACATATTTTTGGCCAGAGGGGTCAGAAGGCTTAATTAAATTTGAAAGGGGATTTCTATGAACCAAATTGTTTCCTCCCAAATTCATATTTTTCAAATCGGAACTCCAAATGTGATGTATTATAGTTGTCAGAAGGTAATTAAGATTATGAGACCATAGAGTGGGGATCAGTGGTCCTATCAGAATAGGAAGCCAGGGATTCCATGGACACACCTAAGAAAGGCAACGTTATGACGTAGAGAGAAGACAGCTGGTGGCCAACCAGGGAGAATCCTGATCAAGAACCCCCAACACTGGCACTCTGATCTCAGACTTTTATCCTCCAGAACTGTGAGAAAATAAGTTTCTCCTGTTTAAGTCACGAGCCTATGATATATTTTTATGGCAGACTGAGCAGACTAAGACAGGGATAGAATATAAATCCTACCATATGCTTGGAAAGCAGAGAGCCAGAAATATTTATGAACAGCACTAATGTATACCATAATTATAAATATTTAAAATGTAAAATTAAAAATGTGAATAACAGAATTTGGCAGAACAACAAGGAGATGGAAATAAAGCCAAAGTGTTGTTAATTTGCTCATTTTTCATTGTAGAAAAACAGTAGATACTATAATATTGGAAAAAATTTAGTAAAAACAAAAACATAACTCTGAAACCAATATTTTCTTCATCATAGTCTTAAGTTCAGAAGAATTCAGTTAGGTTATAGTATCTCTTGTGAAAGAATATACTTTTAACTTCAATAATTCTTCAGTTACATTTTTTCTAAACAAGTATAAAATGTAATATTTATTTTTACAAATTAACATGTTTTGCTTAATATCATGCAATGTTATAAAGATGAGTTAATTTTATACTCCCAAGTCTATTGTCTGCTGTCTGGTAATGGTTTTACTTACTGGTAAATCCTGTACACATGGCAGACAAAGATAAAGGCCTGAGATCACAAATGAATGTCTTTGTTTTAATCTCCTTGTAGTTTGTTTTTTATCATACTTAATTTTTTCAAATGCATTTCCCAATATTTCTCTGTATTACCAGAAGCATGAGAGCCATTTTGGTAATTTTAGGACCAGCTTCTCTAAGTATTTGCACAAATGTTTTATTTATATAAAGAAAAAAAACTTAACACATAGACTAATTAACATGAAATAAAGGAAGAATTCACTGGGTAATTCTAAGCAATGGTCCTACAACAATGTTTTCAAGAAAATCATCTTCAAGAACAGACTACTTAATGAAAAATTCTTTAAGAAGTTCTGCAAGTTCAATACATTTAAAATATCAAATCGGAAGTTCTACCTTTGCCCATTTGCTGCAGTTTTAGAAATCAATGAAGACTATCGCATCCTTAATGAATTTTTCTTCAAAAAGAAAAGTCTTAAATGTTAAGACCGAAGAACAATAAAAGTTAAAATTAAATGTGTATTTGAAAAGATCAATAGAGGCACATGGTTTTAAAGTATCTTCTCTCCATAGAAGATATCACATTTATATGCCTACCTTTTGTCAGCTTTGATAATGCAATATTAAAATTTATGCAGCGTGTCATCTGGATTATCTGAATTAGGTTATTATCTATGTACCCTGGAAAATTATCACATATTGGTACAAATTTGACTTTTTATTTTGCAATAGGATATACTTGTTTAGGAAAAAGATTGTTTTGTTTTAAGTAGCCTATATGGAGTTGCAGGAATAACATAACATTTCTTACTTATTAACTTTCTTTGGTCCTTACTATTGCCATTTATATCATTGATTTATCTGTTCTCATTTTCTGTAATCTTGAGCATAGCTTTTTTAAGTAACATTACAAAGTGATGGATATTTTTCAAGTATACGGCAACAATTAAAATATCTCTTGTTTATCCTTTTGTCATGTAGATATGAACATACCAATGAAAATTATTTCAGTACTATAAATTAACCCATACTTCAATAAAAATATGCTAGTGACACAGTGATTTATAGTTACAAGGCGATATAATGTTTGAAAGGCATTTTATTAAAAATCATAATTGACAGTAAACTAAAACTGATCAAATTTTAAGTTTAAGTTTAAAATTTAAGAATAAATATGTAACTAGAATTCAAGAAGTTTCAGAAATTTCTCAGTAAATTATTACCAAAATGTTCCTTCTCCCATACACACGCTCACACCCCAACATAAAGTACTGCATGTAATTTTATAGAACCCAATGTTCTGTCCCAATCACTAACCCTTCCTAGAGTATTCAGAATGTGTGTGTGTATATAGATACATATACATAAATATAATGTATATATTATATATAATGACTGCCGTGTGTGTATATGGTTTTCTCCCCAGTTCTAAGAGCCATTACAATAAAAACTATTAATGATAAGGACACTAATTTCTTGTGATTGCATGTATGTCTACTTATATACTTTATAAGTGCTTAATAAATAATTATTAAATAATCCTTTCTTTATTCTTATAATGACACAAAAAGATTGTTATTGCATGAACCTTGTGTTCATTCAAAGCAATCTGCTATATCCTTTTGGATGTTGGAACTCTCTCTTCCTGTCTGCAACCAAATAAAATGTAGAAATCCACATTATGTAGGAAAGACATATAAAATGCATGAATGACGGGTTGAAAGTCTGCTGGTTTAAAAAAATACAAAGGATATAAGTCTCTTGCTACCATGCATAGTTTTGGAGTAGAATAATAGTTTGAGGTGGGGGGAAAAAACATGTCCCTAAATTCAAGAAATATAAACAGCGTAATGACAAAGAAAATAACCCAAAGAAGAAAGGTGAAGCTCTGATAGTTAAGTGGTTTGATAACTTAAATTTTACTTATTATTGGTTATTATTGTTTTGCTTATTAGTAGTGATAAAACAATATCACCACAAACAACAACTTCGGTATATCTTAAATTTGGTAAGTATGTTAATTTTACGTTTTCCAAATGAGTGTGAATTTCTAGGTGCAGCGTCAGTTCAGCAAAAAGACTTCCCTCCTCACCTTTGCTGACACATTGTTTCACCTCTCTCCAAACCCTACTCCCTGGCCCAGTGATCAATTTGGACCATTAAAAAAAAAGTCTATCCAGCTTCAAGAGTTATAATAAAATCACTCTCTACAGTCTTATTCTCAGTGGCATATTGATTTCCATTCTCATGAGTATTTGTCGACCAGTCAAATGGGTGATCGAATGGAAACAAAGGCCAGACGCCAGAACCAAGGTGGTGTCTGCTTGCCTGCTGTCGAAATTGTACAAGGTTTGCCCTAAGTGTTTATGTTCTTAGGTGCTAGTGGATTTGTTCAATAGCATTTATTCTCTTCTTGGCCATCTATTAGTTGAAATGTACATTATCCACTTTCATTCACCTTAAGGATCTAGGAACCTGAAAGTTTTCAAAAATCTTTTCAAAACCTGGACTTTTCAGGGGACGGAAAACACAAAAACAATTTCCAACATGTAACACGGCATAAAAATCTGGTCAGCGAAGGACAAAAAATCTTAGACAACCTAACATGATGGAAAGCAACAGCACATTTCACTTCTTAATATTGTTGTGAAATAACACTGTTTTGGAAGATCAGACTGTGAAATGTTCCTAGCAGCAAGATTGACTTCTGATTGATTTAAAAGCTTGGCTAAATACATTCACAGCACTCCATTCAAGAGGCGGGGTGTGCAGTTTTGCCCAGTGTTATGGCTTCACCCCACTGTGGAGCCTGCAGTGTGGCTTTTCACCAGCTTTCTGATCTCTTAAAAATGAGGTTTTAGCCCATGTGCTGTTTTGGTAGATTAATAATTTTGGTAGATTTTTGTAGATCATTGGTAGTTTTTGGTAGATCATTGATTCTCTACCTCCCAGTCCATCCTATCTTGATCCTAACATGTGACTAGTTCTCACAAGGTGCTGGTGCACAAGAGTGGTTTCAGTTGTGCCCCAAATTCAACCTTATCTTAAAGGAATCTCACATAACCATACATCATGAAAGCATAAAAAATAGATTTTTAGTAAGGTCTCAGGATAATTTAGAAAACTCCCTCAGGTGACAAGGAGTGATCAAAATTGTTAATGCCTGCCCATAATAAATGTTCAATATATTATAAGATTAATTGTAAGATGTAGCATAAAGAAAATAAAAAGCTATTTCAGTCAGGGATAGTGAGAATTGAAATAGAATATATCCTTCTTGCTATTTTCTTTACATGTAGATGGTTTTGTTGCTGTTGTTGTTGATGTTGAATAGACTTTTTACATGTTGGTTAGAAAGGAGAATGTTTAATGAGGCAGTTAATCTATTCTTCCTGTGTTTGGCTGCAGCTTTCAGCAAATGGTTGTTTGAAAAAGTATGACCTCAATCTTCATTACCCACTCAGATAATCAAACAGTCTCTGTTTTGGAAACGTTACTCTAAGTGATGATGTAATGAGATAATGTGAAATATTAATGTGGGAAGAAAAGTGAAAAAGGAATATAAGGAGAAACTCGTAATTTTTCACTGAAATTGATTGAAATATATATTAATATAAAATGATGCTTCATGGTAATTTGTTACATGCTGTCCCATCACTGCACTCCTCCAAGTTTTTAAATTAATGCATTTATCGGGGCGCCTGGGTGGCTCAGTCGGTTAAGCCTCCGGCTTCATCTCAGGTCAGATCTCACGTTGGTGGGTTCGAGCCCCGCGTCAGGCTCTGTGCTAACAGGTAGCTCAGAACCTGGATCCTGCTTCCAGTTCTGTGTCTCCTTCTCTCTCTGCCCCTCCCCCTCTCATGCTCTGTCTCTCTCTGTATTAAACATTAAACATTAAAAAATATTTAAACTAATGCATTTATCATAAATAAATGCTGAAATTATTTATTGCAACTGACCCTATCAATAAAAGATAGCCATCTTTAAATTATTTAAGGAGAATTAATATTTACCGTGAGTGTTCAGCTGGTGAAGCAGCCATATCCTGGAAGTGAAAATTGCATTTTTGTTGAACAAAACAATTGTCTAAACTTTACCATGACATTTCCTGCACAGCTTTCAAATAAATTACACAAAGTACATTTTTTTGTTCTTTTCATAAACTGTTGACCTATTAGACTCAAAAAAATATTTCTTAAAATTCTCTCTTAGATACTGAAAATAGGAATAAGCTTAAAGTGAAAATGTCACCAAATAAGTGGTTGAACTTTGACAATACATATAATATTTGTCAAAGGAACAAAAGCATATGAAATAGTTTAGAAAAGAAAAAGCATTAGGTGAAGAAATCACATCATTAAATAAAAGAACAAAGTCATTTTATTGAGCATACAAAAGTGTTGAAAAGAATGCATGGGGTTTTTTTTCCTCTCTAGATTTTGAAAATATCTAACTTTAATATTGAAAACACGCAACAGCTATAGTTTACTGTACTGTTTTCTCACAGACCTAGAGAAAATAATTAATACAATCACATTTTCTGAAATCAGTCAAACTAGACAAGTCTAGAAGTAGAATTTAGAAGTGAGAGAGTTTTCCTAGGCAGCAACTATGAGTGAAGGTAGGCAAAAATGAATTTCACTTTTGTGTAATGGAAAATGAATTCCAAAGTCAATGCAACATGAGCATTACAGTCATTGCTAATGAGATATTAAATATCCTTTTGAGGAGGTTGTATTTTAGGTCCATGAAGACAAGGCAGGTTAACAAATCAACTAAATGCATAATAAACCTTTCAAAACAAAAGTTATTATAAAGAACATTTTTTAATCCAAAAGAACATTCAAAGAAAACCGTATCTCTGATTTTAAATAGCCTAAGCTTGGGAGAGAGACCTGAATTTGCATCTCAGTTCTGAAGGAAAACTCAGTGTCACCTTAATGAATTTAAATAATTTCTCTGAGCTTTTCTGTCTTTACTTGAAGGAGGTATCATAATTATTGGAAAGAGCTTAGAATAGCTTATCATATTTAAGAGTACTCAGTAAATGGTGGATAGCATTATCTTCATTTTGAGGAAGTAAAACATGATTCTATTCTCTTATGTTTGGATAATTTTTAATACTTAATCAGGCAATCATAAATATATATAAAATAGCATTATGTCTGAATATTATATTGAATGTGTAACTTTATCATTTACATTTTTAATATCATAAAAACTTTATCTTCAAGTTAATAGAGAATAAACTATCCTTGCATCATAATACATTAGTTATTTGTAAGTGTGAGTTAAATAGTTTCGGAAAAGACCGAAGGTCAATCTATCCAATCACTTAACAAATTCTCACTCATTTTGCTTTAAAACTTTGCCCCTTCTGTGTTCTGCACATGCACTGATCTAAATCTAAGGCTTTGTAATTTTTTTCCTGGGTCACGGCAATTGTGTCCTAGTTGTCTTCCTTTAGCCAGCTCCCTCCACTCTCAGCCAGCTTCCAAACAGCTAATGATGTTGCTAAAACTACTGTCATCATCAATCTCAGCCCCCCATTTTGTAATATTCTCATTACAAGTGTAATACCTTTTAACTCTGATTATAAATTGAACAGTGAATTCCTCAAAATCAAGTTCTGATCTACGTTTCCCAGGACCTTTCATTTCAGCCATTAATAAATACCCACCATTTCCTCATTGGTCACAACCTTTAAGACTCGGTTCAAAAGGAACTTTTTCTCATCATCCCCTCTTTCTTCAGAGGAAACCACATACCCTCCCTCTGTACTCCTACAAAGCTGTGTGCAAATGCTTTATACTTCTTAAGGCACAAAACAGCTTATGTGTCCATGTTTGTCTTCCTGACAGAGTTTTCTTTCACTGACTTTTTCCTGTTGCAAGATACCTATTTTTCCTCTAAGTTACAGGACAACTGAAAAGATGCAGCATTGTAACTATTGGTGTTCTGTAACCATTTCTATAATTTTTTTAAACTTTATGCAATGCTTTGATCGTGAGTTGATTTTATATGCTCAGCTCCTTTGAAACAGCACGATGTGTCCGGGCAAGGGGCTGTCTAGTGATGGCAGTCCTTATTGGTAAATCCCACACACTCAACAGAATAATGGAAAGGCCTGAAATCACAAACAAGGGTCTTTGTTTTCATCTTTTTGTTGATTCTTGTAACAAATTTTGATTACCAAATGTCTTTTAATACATTTCAAATTTTAAAAAATTAAAAATGTCTCCGTTGTAATAGGTAATCTTTATGAGGACTTGTGTGGTATTCATTTTGTACTTTTTAAAAAATCTTTATGTGGATGTTTTGAGAGAGAGGGAATGGGACAGTGTGGGTGGGAAAAGGGCAGAGGGGGAGGGGGAGAGAATCCCAAGAAGGCCCTGCACAGTCAGTACAGGGCTGTGAGATCATGGCCTAAACCTTATTAGAGTTGGTCCTCTAACTGGCTAAGCCAGCCAGGCACTCCTCATTTTGTACAATTATATATCACAGTGTTTAGCATACAGTTAGAGACATTTGATAAATTCTTGTGGGAGAAAGGCAGGAAGAGAAAAAGAGACATGTATTAATCTCATGAGCCTACTTTATATTTAAAGCTATTTAGTATGTCTACCTTTGCATTCTCATTTTTATAATCAATATCAGGTCTGTAATTTTGGCAAAACTGTATGTATCCCCAAATCATTCATACTTGTTAGCTATATACCCAAGTCATCAAACTGGAATTTGGGACAGTTTAGTATAAATTATAAGCACGAAGACGGGAGACTGGTTAGATTTGCACTAATTATAATCCGCTCTGTTCACTATTTCTCCCACCTTCTTCTGGCATCGTACTATTTTATGTTACAGAGTAGAAGATAAAGAGAGAATGTAAGATTATCTACAGTATAAAGTGCATAGATTACAGGGGACAAGATATAGTGAAAACAGAGCACAAGGTGTTAAGAATAGTTGAAAGCTCTTGGAATTAGCCTTGGATTACATTACAGCCTAACCATACTGGTTTAGTGGCTTTAGGCAAGTTATTTAATCTGTCTGTCTCTGTTTCCAAGTGTGATAATAGTATTTAATACCAAAGTAGACTTCTGTGATGAAAAAAGAATGCATAAAGTACTTAGAACAATGCCTAGCACACAGTAAGTTTCCATCAAATATTAGCTGCTTTATTTTATTATGTGGAAAGTCTATTAATTTTGACTTTGTAGTCTTGCTATATATTCTCAAGTTGTAATTTTCCATTTCTGTGTGTGTGCTTTCATCACCTTACCTTTGTGCTTAGATTGTGTGTGTGCGTGTGAGCACATGAGTGCTTAGATTTTTACATCACAGTGGTAAATAAAAAACAAAGTATAATCGAGCATTCATATGATTAAGAGATATTTTCATTCTTTATTCAGAGGTTTTTGTATCCTGTAAATACTATATCTGAAAGTGGACAAAATGTTAACATGAGACAGCTAATATAATTCAGACAATAATCAGATATATAGGAGATATGAATTTATACTTCTATGCTCATATCAATTGGCAGAATTATTGAGAAAGAAATTTAAAATGGTTGTTTGGAACAGAAGACACTCTAAGTTCTATAATTATCCTTTTTGTTTATTTACTTTAAAATTCAGTTTGGGGGTGCCTGAGTGGCTCAGTCGGTTGAGCAGCCGGCTTCGGCTCAGGTCATGATCTTGCAGTTGGTGGGTTCAGGCCCCATGTCGGGCTCTGTGCTGACAGCTAGCTCAGAGCCTGGAGCTTGCTTCAGATTCTGTGTCTCCCTCTCTCTCTGACCCTCACCTGCTCTTGCTGTCTCTCTCTGTCTCTCAAAAATAAATAAAAGACATAAAACATTTTTTTTTAATTCAGTTTGATATTTTTGGTGAATGCTTCTTATTCTCTATCTACTGCAAATCTAACTCAATTAGGTGACTAAAAGTGAATTTTCTGAGTATTTTGAAATACTTATAATTTAGAGCAACTTGGTAAATAAGATGGCTGAAATAATGTTCATGACACAATATTCATAACTAATTTGAATTATATAAAGCTTCCAGAAAAAACTCATTACAACTATATTTCTTTTGAAATTTTCTATAAGTGTACAAAATGTTTTATTCTCAGAAATTATTTAAATCTTTGTAGCACTGTGACCAATTCTGAGTTCATCATAAATGTGCTACTGAGAAGTTACGTTAAGTAGGTATAACAGTCGTCCTCTAGATTTTAGATAGCATAATCTATCAGATAACAAGGGTTAATCCAATACTTTCAATTTCTATGCATGATTAGCACTTGCCAATAAAAGCTATCATCCTTCATAAAATGCTATTAAATATAAAAAACCCATTTTAAATTACCTTATTAAGTAAAGGTGATGAAATATTGATACAGAGAAGAAATCTTATTGGAATTTAGATTATACCATAAAATTATCAGGGAAGATTTTAGCACTTCCACCTTCTGGGAGACATGACGGAGGTGATCTCTGCATTCACACTGTACGTTTGAGACAGTACACGGTTGGATAGACCCAAAGAGACAAGCCCTCTGAGGTTGGTTTCAAGGAAGCCCAGTAAGTTACCACTTGCAACAAAGCTCTTTTCTACTCACTCTTACACTTTGCGATTCTGAAAGTTTATAGTATACTCAATACAACAAACCAGAAAATCTGGCACTTAACTGACCGAGCTGCCCAGGCACCTTTTTGTTTGTTTGTTTGTTTTTAACACAGGGTATTTTTAAAGCAGTCAAACTGAACTATTTTGTATGATACTATCAAGGTACATACTTGATATTATACATTTGCTAAAACTCATATACTTGTACAATACAAAAAAATGAACCTTAATGAAGACTTTAGTCAATTATGTATTAGCACTGGTTCATAAACTGTAACAAAGGTACTACTATAAGGCAAGATGTTAGTAAGGGAAATGGGGGGAGGGAGGCAGAATATGGCACTTTTTGTACTTTCTGTTCAACTGTTTTATAAACCCAAAACTTCTATAGAAATAGTCTATTAATATAAAAATAAGAAATCAGGGGTGCCTGGGTGGCTGAGTTAGTTGAGTGTCCAACTCTTGGTTTCAGTTTGGGTCATAATCCCTGGGTTGTGGGATGCAGCCCCAAATCAGGTTCTGTGCTGAGCATGAAGCCTATTGAGATTCTCTCTCTCTTTCTCTCTCTCTCTCTCTCTCTCACTCACTCTGCCACACTTCCCTACTTGCACTCTCTCTCTCTCTAAAAAAGAATAAAAATATTAAAATTAAAAACCATTGTAGGAGGTTATGCTAGAGAGTTTGTGTTCTTAAGGGTTCATGAACACTGTGATGTGTTGGGGTTTTTTTTTTTTTAAGTTTCTTTACTCATTTTGAGAGAGAGACAGAGAGTGTGAGTAGGGGAGGGGCAGAGGCATGTAGAATCCCAAGCAGGCTCCCCATTGCCCGTGCAAAGCCAGACATGGGCTCCAGTCCACTGACTATGATCATGACTTGAGCTGAAGTTAAGAGCCAAACACTTAACTGACTGAGCCACCCAGGTCCCCCTCTGATGTGTTTCGTTGATATAAATCTGCATTCTCAAGTTTAGGGACACAGAAATCAGAACCCTGGATGTTTTCAATTTACTTTAGTACTGACCAAAATACTCTCATATTCATACTGACAGATATACAAACACATGCATGAAAGACACATACGTTAGATAACTTTACACAATTTAAAAAACGAAACAGTGATTTTTATACAACTTCAAAATCACCACTTAAATGGTCAGCCATTCATCTATGCTTGCTACACAAAAATGTTCTTAGAAACATGAACTGCAATTTTCCTCTTTAAACACTACTGGAAAAAAGAGAGTGAGAGATTGTCATCGGCTGGAAATATTCATTCTTTGATTTACCTGAAACATTTGACTTTGTTTTATAATATGAAAATGCCCTTGCAGACTAATTGCCATTTCTACCGTGTTATAATCTGTATCTTAAGCTACATGCCCCTTGAACTTGTAAGTTATACTGCAAAAGGCTGTCAGAAGAACTCTCTCCATAGCCTTCTCTGATTTAATCTCTTGGTTTTATAAGAGCATATTGCACACCTGTTGAGATAGCTCTTATAAATCGAAAAAAAGAAAGCTTGCAATATGATTCATATTTTAAAAACATTTCATCACTGAGTGCTTTTTTTCTGCTTGGAAAAAATGTCAGCACCTTTGCAAGTATATTATCTCTCGATTCTCTAATCAAAACAATCCAGACTGGGAGACAGTGGAAGCCACTTAAAACTATGAATATCGGTGTAATGCATTTTAGTTGACTCGCTCACTAGATGCAGGGGGAAAAAAAGGTCATTTCAGTGAAATCTGAACTCATGTAATAGACATGCATATTTATATTCCACACACTTTGTTAATCATTCACTGAACAACATCGTGCCTGGAGCCAGCTGACAGGAATTTTAACCTGATTAAATGTCCCAGTATGCCTTAATACCTTTAAATGGAATTTTTATGGCCTGTTCTGCATGCGTATTATTAATACAGTGCCATCAAGAAAACCACAGACACACATAATAGCTCATCAATTTGTAACTAAGCACTTTTGACCTTGAAAAATCAGCTGTCTTTCAGATTAATGTAGTTACATTTTAGGCAGAAAAAGAAGCCATAAAATTATCATGCTTATTTTTGTAACATGTCAGGATGAGAATTAGGAATGAGGGCCATGCTGATGGCTTCTTATTGATATTGCTGCCAACCTCTGACATCTGAATTAGAAACTCTGAGACCTCATCCTAATAAAAACCCACTTAAACATTAACATTTCAGCTAAAGAGATGCAATATAACATACTGCTGATAAGTTGAAGGGGTAGAGTATAAACTACCATCTCTACTGAAGATTACATTTCTTAGAAAATTGACAAAGAAAAAAAAAGTCTCCAGATTTTTCTTTCAAACATACAAAGTCATATAATAATAAAAATTATTAAAAGATAAGTGCACCATGAGCATTGCAAGGTCATATCAGCCAATGATCAAAAATGAGTAAGAAATGAAAAAGGATGCCAAATGGGCATAGAAGCAAATTGAAAAATAGTGGGAAATGATCTTTTATTCAAGAAAAAAGGCAAATCTCAAGATACATATGCAGTATTAAATGGATTTGGTAATTTTTCTGAGAGTGATTTTTACAGCTAATGCCAATTTAATAAGTGACAAAAGATGGGTTGAAGCTGAAAAATGATATTTTATGCCCTATCATCTAAAACTGAGCACCCCCCCAAAAAACTGGACTATCTAACCATAAAGATACTATTTATTTTAGCATTAATGATTTGACATCAGGGAAAAAATTGAAGCTTTGCAAGAAGTTACTGAGAATGAAATGAATCCCTAGAAGTGCACCATGTCAATGCTGGGACGGACCGCCTCCCTTCTGGGTTCACCCAATCAGAGGGAGCAACTGCTACATAAAATCCAGGGCTGCCTGCTGACTTACAATCAGTTTCTTCCTTCTGCCTTTTTGATATCCTTAGCACAATTTTATCCATTATACTATTCTGTTAATTTTAAAGCCAGTTCAAGTGTTTTGGAATTTTTTTTAAATTTTTAATGTTTTATTTATTTATTTATTTATTTATTTATTTATTTTAATAGTTTATTTATGTTTTAGACAGAGACAGAACACGAGTGGGGGAGGGACAGAGCAAGAGGAAGACACAGAATGTGAAGCAGGCTCCAGGCTCTGAGCGGTCCACACAGAACCCAGCACGAGACTTGAATCCATGAACCGTGAGATCATGACCTGAGCCAAAGTCAGACGCTCAACTGACTAAGACCCCCAGGCACCCCTGTTTTTTTGTTTTTGAGTGAGAAAGACAGAGTGTGAGCAAGGGAAGGGCAGAGAGAGAGGGAAACACAGAATCCAAAGGATTGAAGCTTTGAGCTGTTAGCGCAGAGCCAGACTCCAGGCTCACCCTCAAAATGCGAGATCATGACCTGAGCCAGTCTGAGGTGCAACTGACTGAGCCATCCAGGTGCCCGTGGAGTCTGTTTAAAATGTTTTTGGAAGTAGTTATTGACTTTTTTTCTTCCAGAAAAATGAGACCTTCCATGCCACAATAAGGACGAATTATATACAGCTGGTATGGTTGCTTTTTATTTGAAAACAACGTATGGAAGACTAGAAAAGAATCAAGATGGTTCTCAATGTTTGATTTCCATGCACTCTCTCAACACCTACCTAAGAGAAACTAACAATTATAATAGTAAAAATCATCTGTTTCACTGGAAACTAGGTAAGGGTCACATTCTTGCTGAAGATGGAATAAACTACTTCCTTAGGAACTGCCACAAATGAAAGTGAAGTGACAAAGAAGAGAAAGTAGGCTGATGGTAAGCAGAGTTTCTCTCCTACAATGTCCCTAACATCTTGATGGTGCAAGGAGTGCAGACCAGGACCAGTGAACAAGGAGAGCACACAAAGAAGGGTCCGATAGTACTTACCACAGCCATTAGTTTTAAGACTATTTGAGAGGATGACTTAAGAGGGGTAAATTAAGATTACTGACTCGAGAAGACACAAACCGAATTTTTTCTTGTAAAAATTTCAAAGAACCACCGAAGATGGTTTAATGGAAATTTTAAAAAGACTGAACAAATGAGGTCTATGTAATATACAGTGATATGGAAATGTTGGGGTTCTGAGCAAACAGTCAAGAAAGAATTCTTGAGACATCTGTGCAAAGAGGTGGTTTTATGAAGCATAAAGACAGGACTTATGGGAAGAAAGAGCTACACTGGGGTGTGAGGGGTGACTTTAAGTTAGGAGAGGGTTAGGGACAGCACAAACCTTCAGGGAATTTTGGAAACAAGGTTTCCAGCACCCTGAGGGGATTCGCTATTGTTAGGGAAAAAAGGCCATTTATGACTGTTAAGTAAACCCTCAGTCTTGAGACCTTTTGTATATTTATCAGGGGACCATAAGCTTGGAGGATGATTGCTAACATGTATCTTGAGGTGTAGAGATAAAGGAAATTTCCAGAGGAATTGCAGCACTGTCTCTCTGTCTCTCTCCCTCTCTCTCAAAAATAAATACACATTAAATTTTTTAAAATATACACGTTCTACACATACCAAATATTTTAGTACAGTCATTTAAAACTTTTAAGGAGTGAATTTTGTTTTGTTTTGGTTTGGTTTCTGGTGGAAATCAAACAAATGAGGTAACAAATACACACAGACAATGCAATTAGAATAAACGTAAATAAAACAGAATACTTATAAAGGATTTCTTGTAGTGGATAATAAAACATATTATAAGCTACAATAATTAAAACACTAACATAAAAAATAGATGTGATGCCATTCCATCATCTATAGATGTAGATATCATTATACAAAGTAGCTAGCCAATAAGTTTAAATAAAATACAATTAGATGTCTATCTCCTATCTTAAATTCAAGTCAGCATTAAAGATTAACTTGTTAAAAAATAAAAAAGCAAAAAGGAAAATGCAAATATTTTTAATTAATAATCTTGACGTGGAGATGGCATCCTAATTTGTAAAATCCTTAATTCTTTCTATACTATTTTTTTTCTTTTTGGTATCTTCTTTTTTTTTTATAAAATCTTTTTTTAATGTTTTATTTATTTTTGATACAGAGAGAGACAGAGCATGAGAGGAGGAGGCTCAGAGAGAGAAGGAGACACAGAACCGGAAACAGGATCCAGGTTCTGAGCTAGCTGTTAGCACAGAGCCTGACGTGGGGCTCGAACCCACTAACGTGAGATCTGACCTGAGCCAAAGTCGGAGGCTTAACCGACTGAGCCACCCAGGCGCCCCTCTTTTTGGTATCTTCTAACAAAAAATAAATATTTGAAAAATGTTTTGCATCTTACTTCCACTATTTCTGCAGCCTAGCTTTGCAATGTCATAGTGTTGATTTTCTTAAAAAGGAAAGAAAACAACAACCTAGTGTTTCTTGCTGATATATATGAGGACATGTATTCAGCTTTGGTAACTTGCATTAGCTTCCTCCACATATGTGAAATTTGCTGTGCTGGAAGGCTTAGATGCACTGACTACATAAATTCTTCCCTGTTGTAAATCCCAGCTAGATTTCCTTGCTAATTCTTTCTATTGAAAAGGGAAATTTATTCAGAATTCAGAGCTGCCTGGCCTACCTTGAGATTGGAATTTACAAAGACATCACCATTTTGTCTCTGTGGCCCCAATGCTCAATCTAATGCTTTCACTGTAGATGCTCCAATTTATTGAGAGAACTGTCCTTTATTAAGAAATGTCCTAGATATGAAAATTTATGAGTAAGCACAAGGGCAACTGTTGTATGAACATGATGGATTCTTCCACTGACTTCTCGAACCCACACTTGGATCTGTTCTCTATTCTCAGCATCATCCAAAAGCTTTCACTGGAAGACACTAGTGGGGGATGAGAGAGCTTTCTTGAGCTGTTATTTTCTACAGGCTTCCTCGTCTCTGTTTAATTTTATTAATCTTATCTCATTACTTTGATATTCTCAAGAAATTATTCAATATTCTAGTAGGTAGCTGATGCTTTTCTTAATTTTAGAGTATTGCAATATGTTTGTTCTTTTATATTCTCTGGCATTTTTAAAGATTAGATAACACATTTATGATCCAATATCAATTTTGAACAGAAAGCCAGGGAGCAGAGATCTTTCTAAACATAACAGCAAAGCCAGAAATTCTTTTAAAAACATACTAGTACATGACTACATAAAAAATTAAAAATTTCTTTGTAACAAAAATAAATGACAAAGCATTACAAATACCTTAAACAAAGTTAAGACAAATGACTATGAAGAACAGATCAATAATTTAGTACCCTTCATAAAGAAACAAAATTAAAAAATAATTTAAAAAATAAAAACCTACAACTGAAAAGTAAGCAACATATATTTACTAATGATGAAATATAGTGACTCATAAACGTATGAAACCTATTCAGCAGAAGTAGTAATCAAAGCAATGCCAATTAAGATAATAGAGGGAATTTCCCTTAGTAATTAGTGACCTAAAAGCATGGGAAAGACTTAGAAAGAAATATGAA
The DNA here is from genome assembly GCF_006229205.1 of Suricata suricatta. Classification (NCBI taxonomy): domain Eukaryota; kingdom Metazoa; phylum Chordata; class Mammalia; order Carnivora; family Herpestidae; genus Suricata; species Suricata suricatta. Next base: position 47,645,324 of record NC_043702.1, read on the forward strand.
TATTCTGAAACAAAACAGGCAGAGAGAAATTGGCATTCTAGCAGTGAGGGTGAAAATGGTGGGAACTTCCTTAAAGTCAATTTAAAACGTATATCAAAATAAAAATTAAAAAACACACATAAACACAGCCACCTTATGATATCCATTGTATGGAAAAATATATGGAATCAAGGAAGGGTTATTTACTGTAGTATTGATAACACTAAGACTGATAGCAAATATAGAAAAAGATTACAAATAAATAAAAGATTACAAGCAATTGGGATTGTTACATATATTAGGGTACATTTATATGACCAAATGAAAAAAATTGACTATTAATTTTTTAACATGTTATTTTATTTTTTGAGAGAGAGAGAGAAAGAGAGAGAGAGAGAGAGCACGAGCAGGGGAGGGGCAGAGAGAGAGGGAGAATCCAAAGCAAGCTGGGCTCCAGGCTCCAGGCTCCTAGCTGTCAGCACAGAACCCACAAATGCGAGATCATGACCTGAACCAAAGGCTCAGTCAGTGCTCAACTGACTGAGCCACTCAGGCACCCTGATTTTTGACTATTTCTCTACTGTAAAAATGATGCATTACCTGAAAAGTACATTACAGAATAGCACTGTTAGCATGATTATCTTGATGTACAAATCATATATATATATGTATGTGTCTATACGCACATAAGAAAATGATGTGGATGTTTATAAATCAAACTGTTAATAATGGCTACTTCTTGCAATTAAATTACATATATTGTTTTTATATTTCACTTCATTTATGAAATTTCTGCAATAACCAAATATATTAATTTTATAATTCTACAACTGGATAACTAATTTTTGGAAAATGGGGAAGTAGGAAAGTCATTTCAGTTATGAAGAAAAATATGTCTGTTAGAAAAATATCTAAGGTTTATATATATGCAGGACACACCTTTGCAAGCTGAAGCAGAGTTATTCTTTTCATCCTATATTCTTACTACAAGTGTTTGATTGGTTTGGTTTGGTATTTCATTTCATCAGGTAAAACTGCCTCTCTCTGACCCCTTTTAACCAGTCCCAGAAATAGAGTGATTTCCTTCTCTTATCCTTCACATTTTTAAGCATAAATGAGTAGTCAGATATAATTTAGGCAATATGATATAAAACAGGGTTTTGGAAAGCTTGGCTGCTATAATCAATAGGTACATTTTATTTTATTATTTTTCCTTATGTAGTATACTTTACTTGATATATTGAATGAGCTTGGTTAACTTTTGCATAGTGGTGATCCATTAAAATTGTCTTCAAGGGGCCAGATTCCTCCCTAAATAATTGATAAAATAACTATTTAGTTTTACTAATACTTTCTAATACCAAACAAAAAATAAAATGGGTGTTCTATCAAATTAAGAAAGTGAATTACAGTAATAATATTGATGCTTTTTAAAAAATTACATTTGTAAATTTTCACATCACTCATACTTGTTGCTGAAGAATCACTATGGTGTTTTCTGTGTATAGATTTTTTCTATTCGAAAGAATATATTATAAGTATATAAGTACTTTGCAACCACTTGTAATTTTTATTACTTTCAAGAATATGATATTGTTTTAGGGACTCCTGGTAGACAATCTCTAAAGCTAAAGCAAATACTGGATTATTTAAATAAACTTAGACGTTTCTTATCCTCTCACATTCTTTCTGTAATTAAATAGGAACTTTGTATCAAAAAAGTCTATTCTTTGATTCTCGTCATCTTTCCTCCCCCCTGTCACCAATATCTTTTAGTTTGATTTGGAAGATTAAGACATCACAGCTGAACTCAGATGTCATCTGCTGTACATATTATGGCTGATCTTTGGACATTTTTGTATGTGTGGATATTGTAGGATGCCACCCCTGTCTCCTAGTTCTTCAAAGGCCTGGAATGTTGGGCTGCTGATAGCTCAATTCTGATTCCCAGTGACTTCAATAAACTTTATGTTCCGTCCAAGGGCACCTTGTCCTCATTGACTTGTTGAAAAAAGGGTATTATTCCTGGTTCCCTTTTCTCAGTTGGGGATGTCTTTGAAAGGCCATGTCAACTTAAGAACATCTAGTACAATTATAGTATCTTTACATCAGCTAAGGCCTTCACACAACTCTATTACAGCTGGCATCTTTTTCTACACATCATGGTGTCTCTGAGTTCTTCCAGTTTTTGCTGTAGGTAGCACACTCCAATAAACTTCCTATCAGCATGTCTTGGGATCTGTTTCCTGGGGAACTCCAGAACTCTACATAGAATAGTCTGTGATTTTTGTAAATATTTCTTAGAAAGTACTTAACCTTGGGACACCTAGGTGGCTTCATCAGTTAAGTGTCCGACTTTGGCTCAGGTCATGATCTAGAAGTTCTTGGGCCCAAGCCCTACATCAGGCTTGACAGTTTGGAGCCTGGAGCCTGCTTCAGATTCTGCATCTCCCTCTCTTCTCTGCCCCCTCTCCTGCTTGTACTATGTCTCTCTCTCTCTCTCTCTCTCTCTCTCTCTCAAAAATAAATAATAAACATTAAAAAATAATAATAAAGTACTTGGCTTACATTTTGCCTCCTCGTAGCATATTTTTAAACGTTTCTTTATATTGGGTTACGTGAACAGGTACCTAGAGTTTTCTGTTGTGAGAGAATCACCTATTTCACACAGAGGCAATTGAAGAAGGAAGTTGAGGGGAGCCCTATGAGTGATTGGTTGTAGCATATATCTATTGTCTTAATGGCTATCACCAAATGGATCCATTCTACTGTTGATAAAATGGAAAGAATGGTCTATGTACATCTATCCCTATTATCATTATGTATAGCCAGATGAGCTATGATTCTGTTAGTTCCCAGAACTCATTAAGGTCAAGTCAGGTTACCATTCAAGAAGAAAGTATAATGGAAAATCATGCTGCTACAGCAGTATTAATGATTCATTAGGTGACATTCTACCCTCTGGATGTTCTTGAAATGATCTAAATCCAAAGTGTCAGAGCAGTTACACCAAAGCCATGACACAATAAAATAGAAGCGCTGTTATGCTAAGTCACTAGTGGACAATGCAGCCTAATACTATGTATTTTTTCATCACTGAAAGTAAAGATGAACCTAATTTTTTTTGACAATTGAAAATTGCATTTAATAGTTTACTGTGAATCTGGTTGTCATAAATTAATGTAAATTTTAAATTTTGTGTGTATGTCCAATTTATAGTCATAAGTGCCTATACTTATAAGACAATACTTCTTAAAAGGAAATACTCTATTTTGCCCACCCCTAAGGTCTTCTTTCCACTACAGTGGTTCCCCATTTCTGCATATCTATGTGGACTTCATCCTAATTGGAGCTATTTTGTAATGACAATAATAGTAAACTTTTATATAGTGTTTAAAATATGCCAAACACTATCCTAATTTCTTTATATATTTGAACTCATTATTACCACAACTTTACACACACTTAAATCAAGCCTAAGACTGCTTAAGGACTTGCTAAAACCACACAGCTAGTAACTGTCAGAGTTGGGATTTTATAACAGACATTCTAACTCCATGTTTTATTACTGGGGACTGAGTTTGAGCTTTACACTAAAATAAGCCCATAGTGATAGGTATAAAACTAAACTTAAGAGTTCACAATATTCTGGGCTAAAGGCAAAATAAATCAACAATTAGGTCCATGATCCGTATATACATTGAATGCTGAGATATCTTTGGGGTAAGGGGTGCTGGGAACAGATGAATTGTTTTCTTTTTTATTTATTTATTTTTACTTATTTTGAGAGAGATATAGAGAGCAAGGGAGGAGGAGCAGAAAGAGAGACAGAATCCCAGGCAGACACCATGCTGTCAGCACAGAGCCTGATATGGGACTCAAACTCATGAACCATGAGATCATGACCTGAGCTGAAGTCAAGAGTCGGACACTTAACCAAGTGAGCCACCCAGGCGCCCCTGGGAGAAGATGAATTGTCACCTCAATATAAGATGATAAAAGATGAAGAGTGAAGCTAGAAGGGTATATACAATGTGGACAAATCTCTTGTGCAAAGATACAGATGAATGTCAGATTATGACACTTGGGGAAATACAAGTAGTTTGATATGGCCGGAATAGAGAGACTTATGGTTTCAATATCAGAGGTAAGAATGAGAAATAGGAAAAAATTATATTATTAAGGGCTGTGGCCAAATCTACCCCATGGAAAATTTCTATGGTTTACTGAAAGCCCTCGTTATAAAGTTGTAAAGTTCCTAGGCCTGCGGCAGACGGAGAAATTCTGTATCAGAACCGTGTTGTGTTGCCAAGTCTCTATACTACACGGAGTCCTGTTAAGAACAGATGGTGAAGTAGGCCCTACTGCTGCAGTTCAGGAGGTGGGTCACTGGCTCTGCCAAAGTTCAGTAATAAAGCCAACATGACTCTACCTTCCCATTATTCTCAGGTTCAGGGAATCAGCCCAGCCATTCGTCTCCATTCCAGCTTTCTGAACCTCTTCTTAGGAGTTCAGTAGCCAGAAAGATCAGACATAGAGTCAGTACTAACATTTTTAGTTTCATTAGACACTTGTAGAGTTCTTCAGTTCCTTCCATTTGGGTTTCTAATACTAGTTGAGAAAACAATGTAACCCAGAGAAGAAAACCCACATTCTCAGTGGTCCCCAGCTGTGGAGGTCGCAGAAGCTCTTTCTCTGACAAGGCTGATAGTTGGTAATTGGAGGTAGAAGAGAAGAGAGCCATGTTCAGTCACTGTGAATATTTCTTCACTTATCTTATTAACTAAGAGAATATATTATTATGTTTTGATATGTTATTGACACTATTTCCCAACACATTATTTTCCTAAACATAATTATTCATAAGTAAAATATCATACTATTTGCTTTCATGCCCACATTTAAGGTCTGAGAGAGAATAATGGTGCATGCAGTAGTGTGGGTTATATAAACTTTATCTTCTCACTAGTCTAAAAAATGGAGAGAATACTAGTTCTAGTAGTTAAATATTAGTTTATTTATATGCAAACGAAGTTAATATTTCTTATCTTATAGAGTTATGGGGTATGTCGGAGATGATGAATATAAAACAGGAAGATGATTAATATAAAGCAATAAAAGGCTCACGGTTGGCTCTCAGCAAATGCTGACTGCTATTTAACACTATTTAACATATACATTAGCATATACCCTAATGAAATGAGGGAATTCTAATCCTACATATTCATAACAACAGTAAAAGTAGGAGTATAGTATTTAATTGATTCACAAAAATTATTGACTGATGACTATGTGTCAGGGATTATGTCATAGTCAATGAAGACAAAAGTAGACAATACAGGATTTTAGTTCTTAAGAGTTTGATCTTTATGTTAAAACACATGGATTTCTAATTTATAAGCATCTGTATTATTACTTACAGAATAGTAATAGTTAATAATTTTATAGAGTTTATGTTCTAGATACAGTTCTAATCACTATTTTATATATACATATAGTATATACATATGTATATACATATATGTACATACACAAATATACACATATGTCCATACATATATGTACACATCAACTTAGATAAGTCAGTACTATTCTTATCTGAACTTTACAAATTAACAAATTGAGGTATAGAAACATCATCGCTTACCCAAGGGCCACCGCTAAATCCCAGCAAGTCTGGGTATTGAACTCAGATATCTCACTCCACAGCTCACACTCTTAATCATTTTACACAGTCTTGTCAAAATAGAATATATACATCTACCCAAAATACTTTACAGATGCAGAAACTAAGCCTCACAGAGTTAAAGAGTAACTAGCTGTGTCACATTTGGCAATTCACTGGCCATGATTGTTTAAGGCAATTATTCAATACCAGATCCACCGTAGTTTTGGTGATAATCTAATTTAGATAAATACTTATATCCTTGGCCACAATGTAAAGCAGGGACTTTCTTTAGGTGACTATTCTGGTATCATATTTAACCTCTGAGGATCAACATATAGATGATCCACTTGTTGATGTAAAACACTACGGGTTTTTTTGCTTTGTTTTGTTTTACACTGAAAATATTTCTTTAATTTTTTTTAATATTTATTTATTTTTGAGAGAAAGAGTAGCACAGAATATGAGTGGAGGAGGGTTAGAGAAAGAAGGAGATATAGAATCTGAAGGAGGCTCCAGGTTCTGAGCTGTCAGCACGCAGGGCTCTAACTCAAGAACTGTGAGATTATGACCTGAGCTGAAGTCAGCTGCTCAACTGACTGAGCCATCCAAGTGCACCACATGGAGAATATATATTTTTCTTTTTTTAAATATTTTATTCATTTTTGATACAGAGAGTTACAGAACATGAGAGGGGGAGAGGCACAGAGAGAGGAGACACAGAATCCAATGCAGGCTCCAGGCCTTGAGCTGTCAGCACAGGGCCTGACACGGGGCTCGAACCCACTAACCTGAGATCATGACCTGAGCCAAAGTCGGAGGCTCAAGTGACTAAGCTACTCAGGCATCCCTATTTTTTTCTTTTTTTTTATGGGTCGTGTCCCAGAGTTTAAACACATTTTATTTTTATTTTTTTATTTTTTTTAATGTTTTATTTATTTTTGATACAGAGAGAGATAGAGCATGAGAGGGGGAGGGGTAGAGAGAGAGGGAGACACAGAATCGGAAGCAGGCTCCAGGCTCTGAGCTGTCAGCACAGAGCCTGATGCGGGGCTCGAACCCACGAATGTGAGATCTGACCTGAGCTGAAGTCGGAGGCTTAACCAACTGAGCCACCCAGGCGCCCCCCTATTTTTTTCTTTAAAAGAATTTTTGAGGGGTGCCTGGGTGGTTCAGTCAGTTGAACATCCGACTTCGGCTCAGGTCATGATCTAACAATTCGTGGGTTCGAACCCGCATCGGGTTCTATGCTGACAGCTAACTCAGAGCCTGGAGCCTACTTCTGATTCTGTGTGTCCCTTTCTCTCTGCCCCTCCCTGGCTCATGCTCTGTCTCTCTCTCTCTCAAAAATAATAAATTAAAAAAATTAAAAACAAAAAAAAACAAATTTGTTTTTTACATTTATTTATTTTTGAGAGACAGAGAAAGAGCGTGAACAGGGGAGGGACAGAGAGAGAAAGAGACACAAAATCTGAACCAGGCTCCAGGCTCTGAGCTAGCAGTCAGCACAGAGCCTGATGCAGGGCTGGAACCCATGAATGGTGAGATCATGACCAGAGCTAAAATAGGACACTCAACCTGAGTCACCCAGTGCCCCCGAAAATATTTCTAATAGGGTCCCTGAAGAATTTATCTTAAAACAAAAGCAGTCTCCATTTCCAAAGAAAGTTAGTACAAAATGGTGGTTCTAAAAAATGATGCAATTGCCACTTTTCAACCAACTTTTGATAGAAATACATTCACAAGCCTCTGTCTACTTGTTCAGTGAAGTTACTACTCTTTGTTTGGGGCATTAATATTGAAAACCATTATATTAAAATGTGTCATTACTAACTGTGTGTGAAAAAATGAATTTTAATAAAAGTTTATAATGCAACTTCTTTTTAAAAAAAAGGCTGTATAGATGAAGCTTAAACTGATACTGATTATTTATATAAATTATTTGCTTAATATATAACTGTCATTTTTAGATTACAAAAAAGGTTTAAAAAGACAAAAAGGTTTCTTTAGTCCCATACTCTCCATATAGCTAACTGAAGACAGTTTCCACCATATCTGTTTCCCATAACAATTACATTTATTCTTTGGCCTGTGTGTGTGTGTGTGTGTGTGTGTGTGTTAATAAAACAACCATCACAGAACACGGATAGTTGCATGACTCTTCCTCGGGAGGAACATTTCAGAGGTCTGGGGCAGTTGTCAGTCAGTCTTAGCTGGCTTAGTAGTCTTCATGGGATCTGGTATTCATTAAAAAAAGTACTAAGAGACATGCCTTTTCCCAGTGTAGATCCAATATCTGCCACTACTCTCTCCATGTTGAGAATTGAATAGACTGTTTACACTAATATTCTCTCTCTGTCTTATCATGCTCTTGACTCAGAGATTTCAAAGGAAACCAAACATTTCTGAAACCAAAACAAGAACCAGAGATAACTAAGAAGCTTAACTGTCGGACGTGAAGTCACGGTGCTGCCTTTCATCAATAAAGATGATAGTGCCAATACACCAGCAGCAGTCATGGGTGGTGACTCTTCCCCCTCAGTAACAGTGACAGACTTGTACTAATGCACTCATACTACCTTTTCTGGGTCCTCCTTTGACCAGCAATATACTATTTTTCAAACTCCTACTGGGGCAGATTGCTGCCTGTGGATGTGAATCAGAGCAGAGCCAAGAGTTCCCATGTGGGAAATCAGCCTGGACTCAGTACAATGCACTAATTAGCCGAGATCACCAGCCACGGAGTCTTATGCTATCTAATCAGGTGACTGGACCAAAGAGGACATGTCAGCTTAGAACAATTTCAGAAGATTTGTGTCAGGGAAGTGTTAGTCTGCTGCCCTGGACTGTTGAAAAACACATAATTTAAAATGAAATCATTATAGAAATTTGACATAAGCCATATCAACATCACTATATTATAAATCAACTTGCATGACTAACTAATTCATTTATGTCATTGGTAGGAGAGCAAAGAGAAACTTTAAAATAACCTCACCTAACAAAGAGAAAATTTATGGCTAACTAATAGAGTGTATACTTCAATTGAATTCTTCTGGAATTTGAAGAAAGTGTTATAATGATGCCATGTCCTTCCTTGTCTCTTTTTGCCTGAATGAACTATATGTATATATCTAGACATGATTCCAAACATATAAAGCTAGTTATGAGGAAACTAGAAGTATGTTATAACAGAAGACGATTTAGAGGAATTATGAATTCATTATTTTTAAATTCGAGTTTTACTTTTTCCACTTTTTAAATTCTTTGCCTTGATCCAAATATTTTAGTTGATTATTTAACAACAACAATCTTCACTTAAACAGAACATACTACTTTTCTGGATCTATCCTAACAACCCTGTAAGTTTCTATTATTATCACCATTTTACTGACACAGAAGCTGAACCAGAAAGAAGTAATTATTCTGTCCATGATCATGAAACTAGTTAAGTGGTGAAGTTGAGATTTAAACCAAAGCAGTTTGCTTTTATAGTTGTGTCTTTAACCACTAAGCTACGGCTTATTGTTTAAGAAAACTGTGATGAATAATTTATTTTATGCCTAAGGGAGAGAACGGTGTGTATTTATTAAGTCAAAATAAGATTTGCATTTCCTGATACTGCTATCTCACAGCTTGGTTAAATAGCCCTGCTTTTTCCTTTAATAGAACTGCTTACAAGCTTCTCTTCCAGCTTTTGCTGCCTGGGATCACCATTGCTGTTGGTGTGTGATCCCCTGACAGCAGGATGCTACAACCAAGTCTTTTCATTTCTAACTAGCCTCATACCTAGTACAGAATAAAGAGACATACATATTGGCGGAATGAATGAATAAGAATGTTCACCTTTTAGTTAAATGTCTACTTTAATCACCACGATTTTCATTTTATTTCCTGACTGAAGAACACTAAGATTTCTTTGGAAAATTTTAATTCCACACTTAGCTTTAGATGAGTATAGCTATTCTAAGCACAGGATTGGGGGGAGGGGGGCGTGGTAAATAATTCCTACTCCCTGATTTGAAAGTTTTTAAATGAAGAGTTCAATTTTAGACATGTTGAATTTGAGAACATAAACAAATAAGAGAGTAGTTGGGTATATGTGTCTAGAAGAGAGAAGCAGAAATGTATTTCAGTGGCTTAAACATCTGACTTTGGCTCAGGTCATGATATTACCTGGTTTGTGTGTTCAAGCCCCACATCGGGCTTTGTGCTGACAGCTCAGAGCCTGAAGGCCTGTTTCAGATTCTTTGTCTCCCTCTCTCTCTGCCCCTCCCCTTCTCATGCTCTATCGCTTTCTCTCTCTCAAAAATAAACATTAAATATGTATATGTATATTAAAAAATAACTTACAGTAAATAGGTAAAATAGTGTACAGAGAAGTATATGCGGATTTCAAAACTTTTGTTATAATAAAGAACTTCAGTGGCACCTGCGTGGCTCAATCATTTGAGCTTTTGACTTCGGCTCGGGTGAGCTCACAGTTTGTGAGTTCAAGCCCCACATTGGGTTTGCCGCTGCTTCAGATCCTTGTCCCCATCTCTCTCTTCCTCCACATTTGTGCTCTCTCAAAAATAAATTTAAAACATTAGGGCACCTAGAGGGCTCAGTCGATTAAGTGTCCGATTCGGCTCAGGTCATGATCTCACAGTTTATGGGTTTGAACCTTGTGTCAGGCTCTGTGCTGAGCCTTGAAACCTGAAGCCTCCTTTGGATACTGTGTTTCCCTCTCTCTCTCTGCCCCTTCCCCGCTTATGTTCTCTCTCTCTCTCTGCCTCTCTCTCTCTCTCTCAAAAATAAACATAAAAAATTAAAAATAAATTCATTAAAAACATTAACAAATAAAGAATTAAAAAAAATAAACACATAATTGGAAAAGACCATCAAAAACTCAAGAACAGAATAAAATAGTAAATAAAAAACTAAATAAATATAATTAGAAAACAGAATAATAGAAATTATGACATAATCAAATAAATAAAAATATAATAATTTTAAAAAGATAAAATATAAGTTCCTGATTTAGGTAGCTGGGAAGGAATATAATCATCCCAAAGGATCTAAAAATAAGGAATATTTATTATTCGTAATTGCATACCAACAATGTGACAATTAGTTGTAAAAAGATGATTTGTTTATAAAATAAGAATTAGCAACTCTTTCTGCTATTTTTTGCTGCATAACAACCCACCCTAAAACTTAATGTCTTAGAACAACTTTTTATTATTTCTCAAAATTTGTTGATGTAGTAATTTTGGGCTTATGTGTCACTTGGGTAGATTCATGTAGCCTTAGTTATCTGGAAGCTTAAATGGGACTGGGTAGTGTAATATGATCGCACACGCATTTCTGGGGTCTTAATAGGGATGTTTGAAAAGCTGGGGGGTTTCTCTCTACTAGTGGTTTTTCATCATTAAGTGTGCCTAGCCAATCTTCTTTACATGACTAGCCCTATATGCAAGTGTTTGTCAAATATCTCCTTGTATTACATTTTCTGGCATCCCTTTGATCAAAACAAATTATATGACCAAGTCCAGTGACAATGAGGGAGTGGCATTTAATTCTACCTCTTAAAGGAAGGAAGGGCATAGAATCCTAGACCACTTTTAACATGACAGCCCCCGTAATCTGCCCCCCCCCACTATTTATAGTCCTCCTTCATGTAAAATACACTCATCCTTTCCTAAGACTATCAAAAGTCTCCTCCTGTTGTAACATCAGGCTTAGTTTTGAAGTCCAGGATCTAATCATCTAAACCATATCCAGGTGTGGATGGCATGTCTCACGCAGTTCTGTGGGTAGAATGCCTTGGGCGAAGGTAATCAAGCAGAGACTTGCAAGTTAAAAAGACAAGTCATCTGAACCCCACCCAACACATGTTCCCAACTTACGATGGTTATATAGGGACAAGATGATGACAAGATAATTTCCACTTTTCAGAGAGCGGAAAACTGGAACTACCTAGCAGTGACAGGTATATAATTACTTGTAAATTTGACCAAGCATCTCTCCTCAGTTTCTGTACTTCTGTAACAAGGAATGTTCCCTGGTATGAATCTGGTTCTGCTCTCTGGCAGTGATTTCTAAATCAATTCAACTCCTCTGCTTCTTGCTGGCTCTTGGCCATGACTTCTATAATAAAATTCCTTTACCATAAAAGTGGCCAGACTTTTGGAGATATCCTGACCTTTGGAAGGCTTATTTTCCATATTGTTTTAGACTGGGGAAAACTACCACAAGCATGGAATGTTGGGGTAAGATGCCCAATAGTCCCCACCACCTGATTAGAAACTGTCTCTTGCCTGTGACCCAGAATGCTCTCTAATTTTGGATTCTGTATGTCAGCCCATGCTAACACAAGTTCTTCATGTTTGAATAGGGATTCATTCTTGATCTCAAAACCTACATTCACATTTTTTCCGAAATAGGCTTCCTTTTACTTTTTTTTTTCTGAAACAGGCACTGTCTCAAACATTTCAGAGTCCCTATTAATTAATAATTCAATTATACCCTGGATTTTAGTGTTTATTGTTTATTGTGAGAATCTTTTGCCTTATTGCGTGACTGAAAACAAGAAAATTTAATATTCTAATCCATTAAATCCTATTTGAAAACTGAACATTTCATTCTTTGGCCCATATCTCTCTTGAAATACCCCATGATGCCACTAAAGAAAACCAATTGGAACTCTTTTCCTTGTTCATCAAATAGTAAGAGATGCCGACTATTTTCATTTATATGAGCATACTGCTGGATTAATGCTTTTGTTGCAATTAAATTATTTAAGTTTACCTCTGCTTTAAAATGTCTTGAGGGCAAACTTTATATTGTGTGTAAGAGTTCTAGCAACTCCCTCTCACATGGGGGAGATCAGTGAGAGGACATGACCCTCAGTATTGTGTGTAAGAGTTCTAGCAACTCCCTCTCAGATGGGGGAGATCAGTGAGAGGACATGACCCTCAGTTGATGTGTGAACTAGACCCTGGTGATGGCAAGCTCCTCACCTATCCTTGGGATTTACACTCTGCTTCTTCCTTCACTGCAGAAGCTGCTTCAAGAAATAGCCCTGTGGGGTGCCTGGGTGGCTCAGTCGGTTAAGCCTCCGACTTCGGCTCAGGTCAGATCTCACATTCGTGGGTTCGAGCCCCGCGTCGGGCTCTGTGCTGACAGCTCAGAGCCTGGAGCCTACTTCCAGTTCTGTGTCTCCTTATCTCTCTGCCCCTCCTCCTCTCATGCTCTGTCTCTCTCTGTATCAAAAATAAATAAAACATTAAAAAAAAAAAAAACAAAAAGATAGCCCTGAGATAGACATGGTGTTGAAATCATCTGGATGATACCCGTTACTAAATTTAGTTAAGATCTCTATATAAACTTATAAGGTTTGGCAGATGGGTGCACAGATCTACTAGTCTTTCAGCTGTCCAGTGCTAGCTTTGCAAGTTCCACAGCTTACCAAGCCTGCCACCTACCAATATGGAACGGCCTGCCTTTTTCTTTGATTTCTCCCTCCACATATGGGGTTCAGTTTCATATTACACCTTGGGAAGGTCCCAAGGAGGTTTCAACCCATTATTCATTTATTCAGTCAGTCAGTCAGTCATTTTCTCCCTCCCTCTCTCTCTCTTCCCCATTCCCTCTCTCCTTTGTGGAGCAGACCCCCACCCCCTACTCCAGTCTCTCATTCTACCACTACTGTATTCAACAAAAGTCAGATGGAAAGTCTTGGCAGGAAGATAAATAGCTCCCCTTTAGACCTACAAAACTCCAATCCCTCGGTGACAGCCAAATGGTTACAAAACTTCTATTGGTCTCTCTTTACCTCAGTAGAGTCCCCTTTTCTATGGCAGATCCAATCATCTAGTCACCCATCCCTTGACCCAGCAAATGCACCCAGGGATCATCAATGAGTACTCTCCCAAGAAGGGCTCACTCTTAACTGTAATTTATTTCCTTTAAACATCTTTTCATGTGTAGATTTTGTTTTACACACACACACACACACACACGTTTTACTTTGTTAGTTATTTTTCAGTTGTTACCAAAGTAACAGTGGTCTGCTCTAAGCTTCTATATCCTAAAAAGAGGGAGATGGGGGGGAGAGATTTCAAATTATACTCTAAGTAGTACTGCAGTCTATTTGATTTCTGGTTTGGATATAGTATCTCTCAGCATTCCTTCTTGCTGGATTCTTATTTTAAAATTGTTTTTAAATGTGCAGTTTCAGTATAGAAGTTTCTTTGTTTTTTATATTTTGTTCTTTTTAGTAGATTGTGAGGGAAAAATACTTATACTCTAAATGCTTTCTCTGGAAATATGGACAACCATATTTATAGTTTTTATAACTACACTTCACTGCATTATTTGTATGTTTTTTTGGCCTGCAATAGGTTATGGTCTCCATAAGTTATGTTTTTATCATGAAAATTACCTCTGACAGCCCCAGATTACCTAAAATTGCATCACTAATGTATCTCACCTAAAACAGTACCAATAAAACTTTTAGTGATGAAAATGTCTACATCTGTACTGAAAAATATGGTACCTAAAGTCATAAAAGGCTATTGAGAACATGGGAATGTCTAATACAGCTGAGGAACTGGATTTTAATTTTAATTTATAGTTAATATAAAGAGTTACATGTGACTAGTGACCATCATGCTGGACAGCAAGGATCATTCCTTTCTAGAAAGTATATTAGGATCTGCCTTTGCATTCATTTTCTAAATCTATTCTATGTTTGCTGGAGGCAAGCACTTGCCACCTATGCTCTAAGAAAGTCACTTATATTTCACATGTTGATTTTGTCTATAACTGTCATTTGGCCTAATTTCCTCATTTCTAGTATGTTAGTTTCTCTGCACTATACTGAACACCAATCCAGCGACAAATCAGTCTTTCCAATCCGATATGTTCCTCATTTCACTGGACAGGCTAGCTTCTACTCTTGCTGAAATTTAGTTCCTGGCCAGGGCCATGGTATTACAGTTAACCTGTTACCAAAATCCTGGTATCTTCCACCTGAGAGGACTCTCTGAATATTGACTGGTTGGCCACAATCCTTTAGAGAGAGTGCATGAATTATAAACTGACCCAACTGTTAATCAGTTACTATTCCTATTCAGTCCTAATATTATTTTCCTCATTCCAACTACCCCCATTAAACTCAGGGCTCATCATGATTCCCTGTGATTTCTTAAGTAATGAGACTAGACACTTGGTTAGAATTCAGTATAGTAATTTTAATTGGTTGATAGATGTAAAATCAGAGAGAATAAAGAATAAGGTAAAGAAGTACTAAAGAGCATTGATGGACAAATGGTTACTTTTAATAGGAAGAGATTACTGAGTTGCCAATATTGAACCAGGAAAAATAAATATTTATTTCACTTACAACTTCTCCTCAATTATCTCATTAGGTTTGAGTATTTGATGTATTTTATTTGCTCTTTTATCAAAGAGTCACTAATTTAGAACTTGGCAGTAGCTGTCTCCACTACCTGCTACCCTGGCTGCATAAATCTGTCTTTTTAAGAGTACAATCCTCCTACTAAAGTAACATATGACATTTAAAGTATCTATTCAGTTAATATTAATTAAGCATACCTTGAAATTGCGCTGGAAAAACGATTGCTTTATAGACCTTCTGGGCTCAGTTCATTTAAAAAAAAAGTAATTACCCTATTAATGGTTTGGGGTTATTCTCCTTTGTAAGTGAATAAAATTATAACTGAATTATTTATTAAAAAAGAATGATTTATGGAGCTTTAAAGGACACACATATAATTTTAAGGGATTCCATTTTTCAAAGGCTTTGAGAGATATGTCATTTTAGTTCAACATTTAAGATCTGCAATTTTGACACTAAAAGCACACAGAGAACTTCATTAATCTCAACCAACAATAGACATCAGTTCCAAAGGAATATACCATCAGCCCTAAGTAATATATATACCATAAAAGCATATGTGGAAGTTTTATTTTTATACAGAATCAAAAAGAACTACTTTATTTATAAGTGTCTTAGCAAAGATATTTGAACCTAATTTTAGTCACATACTTGCAGCCACTTCAGATACAAGGTTTTCTAATGCGACTAAACTGAAACAGCATATGGATTATATTTTTAGGCAATCTACAAACTTTGAGTGAAAAAAATCTGCAAATCTAAGTGAAAAGAATAAATAACATTTCTGTCAACACAGAAGGTGTTACTCCCTCTTAATTATCATAGTAAGAAATGTAAAGGAACAAAATAAATTCAGAAGAAAATGAAAAGATCTACACAGGGAGTGTATATTTGGGGAAATAATTCTGTCATTTATCAGATGGTAATATTCATACTTTGGGTTTTTCATACAATTTTCCCTTTTACATGAAAGTAAAGTACATGCTTCATAGTTACCTAGATTATTTCAATGTAAAAACTTCATTACTTCAGTTCTGGGCACATATTTTTATTTAATGGGTTGGATGTCCAATTCAAAATCTCCATTGCATTAATATGTATAAACAGAGAGGAAAAAGTAATACATTTATTCAGTGTTAGTGGATGATTTTAGAAGAACATCTGGTTGAAAGAAAAAAATGCGGCTGAGTACCCACATTTTAGGGATAAAAAATTAGTGTTAGTATCTCAAGGAAAATATCTAAAAAGGAAGCAGTTCTCAAGACCACAACCTAAAAACAATAAAATGTAGTTGCCAGTATATAAATTTAAGTAGTCTTTTAAATACTCATTCTATTTTAAGGGAACAAGTAAAAGTTCTACAGAGGAAGATGTAATTTTCACCAAAGAAAAAAGGAAATGAAAGATATTAAATACTTTATACAAAGACACAAAAATGTATATTCTCTGTTTCAAACATCTTCTCCAGTAATACTTATTTTTATCATAATTTTCTTATGATTATGTATTACATATAAAATGTTATTAAAGTATTATTTTAGAAAAATCCATTTATTACCAGAGACATATAAAATACCAAATAAAGGCTCAAATCATTTCTAGCATACCATATTCATTTATCAAACTATCAGAAATAAGTGTCTTGCTATAGGTCAATTACTGATTAAGTGGTATGGGCTCCCACATAAATACAACTTTATGTCTATGTTAAAGTACTTGCAATAGGAAAGAAAAATATAATAGGAAACTAGAGTAAGAGTAAAATAAAAAGTCAAAATGTGATAAGAACCAAAGCTAAAGAAGGAAAAGTTAATTCCAATTAGGAAAATATAGAACTAATTCTAATATGGCTAAGGAAGTGGGAAGACTTTTGAAAGACAGAAATGAATCTGTGATAAATCATGGCAGGTAATAACATTGAAGAAGGACATCATGAAACAGATACAATAGGGTGGGAGTCAGCAATTTTTTTCTACAATGGGCTTTATACTAAAAATTAGTTTCTGCTGCAATCACTCAACACTGCCATTGTAGAATGAATGCATTTTCAGACAATATGTATATGAATAAGCATGGCTGTGTTCCAGTAACACATTATCTTTAAAAACTTGAAACCAGATTATGGACTTTCATGAATGACCTTCATTCACCTACCCATTTAATTAGTATTCTTTAAGGCTGTGTAGAAGTTTCAAGATGCTATAAGGCTTTGGAGATAGGATGGTGAATACATGAGTGCCCTGTGTTTGAGAAGCTTGCATCTAGAAGGACTAATAATCTTATTCCAAGCCACTCCATTTTATATTCATTTAGGTCTTTAGTATAAAAAGTTTACTGAACTATCCCCCGACTCACCCAAGATCACTTGGATTTAAAAGGGAAAAAAAGGACTGGGATAATTAATCTTTCTTAAATTCATAAATCCTCATTGAGCAACTTTTCCATTTCTGGTTTAAGGGGCTAGTTTGTACAGCTTGTATCGCCACAATCTTCCTGCAATAAAACAAAAACCAGACCAAAAGAAACAAAAAAAAAACCCTCTAAAAACTAAATTAAAAATTAGTTTATCTTTTTTACTCCAAATTTCTTCCTGCCACCAGCTGTGGTAACTTTTAATCTAATTACTATCTCTATGATTTAGACTATTCCAGTATTTCCTATAATGAAACAGGAAAATATTTGGCATTTGTATCAGCTTTATTTTACTTACCCTAATATTTTCAAAGCTCATCCATGTTGTAAAACACATTAAAATTTCACTCTTTTTTATGGTTAAATGATATCCCATCATAAGTATATACTACATTATGTTTACCCATTCATCTGCTGATAGACACTTGGATTGTTACCATCTTTTGGCTGTTGTGAATAATGCCACTAGAACATTCATTGCTAGGATTTGTTTAATTCCTGGTGTGTGTGTGTGTGAAAGAGAGAGGGGGGAGGGGGAGGGAGAAGGGGAGAGAGAGAAAGAGATAATATTTTAGGGTCATGTGGTAATTGTAATAAACCAGTAGGAGTGCACTATTTTTGTAACTTCTTTTTTATTAACTTTTTTCTTATATGATTTATAAGAGAAATGCATGAAAGAATAATTGCAAATTGATGTTAATTGGTACATTACATATACAAGTGTAATATGTGACAATAACAGTATGAAAGGGAAGGTTATAGATGTATAGGAGCAGAGTGTTTGTATACTATTAAAATTACATTGTTAATATTCAAAGTACGCTTTTATAGTAAGATATTAATTGTAATCCCCTAAAAATCCAATAAGAAATCAACTAAAAATATACAGAGAAGGAAAGAAGGGAATCAAATATCACACTACAGATAATCAAGTAATTACCCAAAAAAGACACTAATGGAGAAGTTGAGAAAACAAATAGCAAACTGGCAGTAGTATTACCTACCTTATCAGTAATTTCTTAAAGAGCAAATTATAAGACTGAACTCTCCAATGAAAAAGCAGGTTATCAGAGTGAATAAAAACCATGTTTAATCTGGGTACTGTTTACCAGAGACTCATGACACATAAAGACACAAGAGATTAAACGTAAATGGATGGAAAAAATATTCCTTAAACATTGCAACCAAAAGATACCTGAGTGAATTTATTATGATCAACAAAATAGAGTTTAAGTAAAAAACTGTTAAAAGTAGGCAAAAATGACATCATATATGGACAAAAGTTTCAATTCAATGAAAGAACAATTATAATCATACGTGTACCTTACAACAGGGTCCTGAAATATATGAAGCAAAAATTGACAGATTGAAGGAAGAAATATTTCTACATAAGAGATGACACTGAACACACTTTTTTCAATAATTGATAGAATGAAACAAGGATGTAGAGAACTTGAACACTGCTATAAACCAATCAGATCTAATAGATTTTTACAGAGCACTCTACCCCAAACAGGAGAACACACATTCTTTTCAAGTAGATATGGAAACATCTCCAGAATAGACTATATGTTATGCTATAAAAGTTTGTTTACTTAAAAAGACTTTAAGACTGAAATCATATAAGGTATCTTTTCCAATCACAATAAAATGAAACTACAAGTTAATAACAAGATAAGCTGATGGTAATAAGAGTTCATCAAAGAACAGGAATCAATGAAAGTAGTGTTAAATTTAGACTTAGAAAATAAAATGTAAGCTCTTAATAGGCAGAATAATAAATTATGAACAGTAAAGGCAGGCTTTATGAACTTGATGGATACTGACCAGAAGAAACACAAAAATTTTTTTTGAAAAGGGATAGGAAATAAAAAAATACTGTAACACTACATTAGGTGCCATGAAAGTTCCTACTATATATCCAAAGAGAGACCAGTAAACAGACAGGATAGAAACTAGGACACAAAGAATGACATCACTACATGGCTTTTAAAAACATCTGCCTAAGTATCTGGCATCTTAGTCAGTTAAGCATCCACCTCTTAGTTTTGGCTCAGGCCATGATCTCATGATTTGTGAGTTCGAGCTCTGCATTAGGCTCTGCACTGAAAGCATGGAGCCTGCTTAGGATTCTCTCTCTTCCTCACTCTCTGTCCCTCTCCTGCTTCTGCTCACTTGCTCTCTCACATGAATAAAGAAACTTTAAAAGTATTTTAAAAATCTGCCTAAGTATATATATTTTTAATGAGAAAAAGGATACTTTTTAAAATGAAAGAGAAGCAAAGATATTCTGGAATCTTATCATCTCTATTAGAGTAAGAAGCCCAATTCCATAAAGCCTTTCCTGCTGTCAGTCATGACCTGAGAAGACAGCAGCAACTGAGCAAGACAGTCTTGATGGTGTAACCAGTACAGATACATCCCTCACCTCCTTAATGAAGAAAATCTCAGGGCACCTGGGTGGCTTAGTCAGTTAAGTGTCCAACTTTTGCTCAGGCTATGATCTCACAGTTTGTGGGTTTAAGCCCTACATAGGGCTCTGTGCTGACAGTTCAAAGCCTGAAGCCTGCTCTGGGTTCTGTGTATCCCTCTCTCTCTGTCCCTCCCCCACTTGTGTTCTCTCTCTCTCTCTCTCTCTCAAAAGCAAATAAATAAATATTTTTAAAAAGTGACAAAAATCTCTGGGGCCATCTGTTTTTTGTTTTTCTTTGTTTAGATGGTGAAGTCGTATTAAATCCACAGAGGTAAAAATCATACTGTGTGGGGTTGGGTGCTGCCTTGTCCTCAGTCAATTGAACTGCATGAACATGCAGCCCATGAACTTCCAGAGGCAGAAGCAGATCAGCATCTGGCCCAGGGTGTTTTGGGCCTGATCCAGGTAGAACACGGAGCTGGTAGTCAGAAAGTGCAGAAAACTGTAGGCCTCATGGCAAAACAGGGCCAACAAGACACAGTTGACACTTCCACTGGGTAGCCAACCAAAGCTTTGCAGCTTCTATATAATAGGTTTCCTCTCACATGTCCACTTCTCTTAGCCTTTTTATTTGCTTCCTCAACATTCTTTAAAGGCAACTCTGGAGAATGTACATCATTAAAAACGGAGAATCCTTCAATTTCTCGACTCCCAAAGCCAACCCAGCAGCATATTAGAACTAGGTGGGTTATCAAGTTAAAGTCCTTGGAAGGTAAGGGACCTTGCCTCAGTCCTGCAGGGTAATTCTGAAGAAGCAGTGGGTCACAACACCGGAGACACGAGGGCGCTAGTGTTTATACTCCTGTAGCTGTCAGTCATTCGTTAAGAGCTGCTATGGAAGCTGTAAGTTCTAAAATATTTTCAGCTGTCAGGGGACAGCTCTGGGTGCATGTAGTCCAAGTGGCTTTTTGGCAGCCTGGGGTCAGCCTCCTGAAAAACACATGCAGGTGCTTGCTGCTGGCAGAGTGAGCATACCATAGCAGGTATGTGAAAGGTGAATGGTTCTGAAAGGATATGGGTGGACCTGTGATAGGATCAGCTCTGCCACAGTTTATACACAAACATAAATTGTTTCACTTGTCTCTTCAATAGGTATATATCCTTATAAATGCCACATTTTTACTGCATAGTTTCAAAATCCCATTTTTTCTGTTTATGTAAATTGGTTATATTCCAATATTTTCAATTTCAATAACTTCAACTTTCAAGCAAGTCCATATCAGAGGAGGGAACCCAAAGCAAGTAGTAAACATACTTTTTACAAAGATGGCCTAGGTAATCATATCTCACAAACAACAGGTATAACTATAAATCTCTGTACATGTTTAGGGGTTTCATGATACTACTGTCTCAAATATTTTAACCAACTGATTTTGAGGTGCTAGAACTCACATGTACAGTAAAATATATTAACAGAAATTAATAAGAATTTTTCTAGAGAACTCTCCATGGTTGAAAATATTTGATTCATTTGGACTATCTTCTAAGGGTCTGAATTATATTAAGTGTGATATGTTTTATATATGCCCACCATTATGGGTAGTTTTATCTGTAAATATGAGTTTTTCTAAAAATTATAGCTTATAATTTAAAAATTTATAAGAATCAGAAAAATATATTGCATTCGTATAAATTAAATGGCTAAAAGTGAACTTAAATATACTCTGGAGTGACTAACATCAATATATGACATAAATGGAAAAAATATTATGAGTATTCTCATATTCTCATAATGCCTTTCAACAATTTAATCAGTATTGATGCATTATATGAAGTCATATGAAGCATATAATCCAAAAATAGTAAATCAAAAGTTCAACAAATGCTTTTAAACTTATTTACTCATTTTTTGTGAGAGAGAGCATGCACACATGAGCAGGGGAGGGGCAGAGAGAAAGGGAGAGAGAGAATCCCAACTAGATTCCCCACTGTCAGTGCAGAGCCCGACTCTGGGCTCAAACACATAAACCATGAGATCATGACTTAAACTGAAGTCAAGAGTCAAGACATTTAACCAACTGAGCCATCTAGGGCCTCAAACAAATGCTTTTAAAATTGAGTTTAATATATAAAGATTCAAATACATTATCAATTATCATTAGTGATAACAAGCTATCTAAGTATTCTTTCATAGACCCTCTAGCTTAATATAAATTGGGCCAAATGAATAATGTAATCACAATCTATACAAGGAACATTTGACCAAATAGAGCTGTCACAAATTATTTTCAGGCAATCCGGGTATGAGTGCCTAGTATTTTTAAATAAATTTAAAGAATTATAAATTTAATTAAAATAGACGGATAAGACTATTAATTTTTAATAATAATAAAACAAGAAAGGTCTGTAAAAATTAATGCATCATCATTCCTTTGGAAGATATTCTGCAAGCCCTTGGCAGAGTCTAGATTTTTGAATCACCTGAATATCACAAAGGATTAGCAGCTGTGAGTGAACTACTTTCACATTACCTAGAATATATTTTCTGAGTTGACATTTAATCAGCAGTTGGGCTGTGGTGACAAAGAGAGAACTACTTAAGTTGTAATTTACAGGAAAAGGAAAACATTATAGAACGTCTGGAATTACAATGTTGTCCTTGTAGCTACCACTCAACCCTACTGTGGAGCTGGGGCGATTCCTCTCTCAGGCAATTCTCTTTTCTCATACTCTGTAAGCTGAACAATAGGAAAAAAAAAAAAAGGTAGATCTATCTACTTACACTCAAAAAAATCTGGACAGTGAGTCACAGATAGATAAAAAATGGAAGACTATTTCAGAGGAATAATTACTTGATTTCTATCTACAACATGCTTTATGCCACTAGGTAACTTACTCTTTTTTTAAAGTATGGCTTAATTTATATTTGGGTAAAAAACTCATTAAGCTGCATAACCACTGTAGTGATGGATGCTATTTTGAGTTCTGAAAAATAATTCTAAATAAATTTATTTATTCTAAGTAAAACCAACTATCCCAAATATAAGAAAGACTTTGAAAAAATATGAATACAGTAAGTATGACTGTATAATTGAAGTTGGATTCTGTTTCATAAGATATAAAATTTCTGATTTTTCATTTATACTATTAATTAAAAATAAAATTGCAAGCTTTAATTGCATAATTAGCATAGTGACAAGAGTAAAATCACAATGAAATATGAAAAACATGGGCACCTGGGTGACTCAGTCAGTTAAATATCCAACTCTTGAATTTGGCTCAGGTCATAACCTCATGGTTTGTGGGTTTGAGCCCCATATCAGGCTCTATGCTGACAATGTGGAGCCTGCTTGGCATTTTCTCTCTTGTCCTATCTCTTTGCTCCTCTCTATTCAGTTGGTTGGTCTCTCTCTCTCTTGAAATAAATAAACTTAATTTTTTTCAATATATGATAGTCCATATAATAACAGATGTAGGTACCAATAAAGTGTATAAAAGAGAAGACAGAAGCCTTAGTAGGACTGTTCATTTTATATAAAATGCTCAACGAGGAACTTTCTAAGAAGACAATGAGGAAGTGAAGGAGTAAACCATGCAGAAATACAAAGACGAGGAACCAGAAAGATTGCAAAATGATAAGAGCATATTTTGCCTCTTCCATGTTGTCCAAGGAAGAGCAACAAGGTCCAGATGGTGGAAGTAGGGTGAGCCAAGAAGCTCCACAGTGGACAGTGACTCTGAAGAGGGCACAGGGAGATTAGAAGGGGATTAGTGAGCCACCCCAAACTCCCTGGTTTTACTGCATAGTTAAGTGAAGAAAGGTGACATGACCTAAGTTAAGTATTGAAAGAGGAAAAGACTGGCTACTTCTTTAAGAATAGACAATAGTGACAATGAAGGGCAAGGGTAGAAATCAGGAATACCATTTAGGAAACTATTGAAAAACAATACCGGCAAAAAATAGAACACTTTGAACAAAGGTGACAGTGGTAAGATTCTTAGTATAAATGGAAGGTAAGATTTAAAGATGATTTGGATTTGGGATATGAGAGAAAGAGAGCAGTTAATTCCAAAGGCTTGGTCAGAACTATTGAAGAAATAGTGGTGACCCTATTAAGGTGAAAAATAGTATATGGAACAAATTTACAATAAAATTAGGTATTTGGTTTTCAACAAATTAGGTTTATGGATTTTGTTTCTGTTTTGCTTTTCTTTAGCTGTCAAGATAAAGATGTTAAGTATGCAATATTGTCTACAAATCTAGCATCCTGGACAGAAATCCACACTTGATATACAAATTTGTGACTTGCAGTATACAGAGGATATTTAAAGATAAGAGATTAGTGTAGATAAGTAAGAAAACCTAAGGTAAGGACTGAACCCCAAAATACTCCAAATTCAAAAGTGGAAATGAGAAGGAACTAACACAGGAAGCAGAGAAGGAGTGCTGGTAATTTAGGATCCAAAAGCCAAGTCTCTATAAAAAGAAAATGATCAGACATTGCTTGATTTTCATACCATGGGGGTCTTTGATGAGTCAAAGTAAGAGTTGTGTCTTTAGATGGATGGTAGAATAACTCTGGAGTTAATTCAAAAGAGAATGAAGTGTGACATCAGCACAATGAGTAAAAAAGACATCCTTGCTCCTAGGATGAGAGACCTTGTTAACAAGGTGGAGATCTTGTTAGCTGGATGCAATAGGGAGTTCCTCATATCAGAGGGCTGAAACAATCAGTGCAAGGAAGGGGGAGAAAAGGACAAAAGTAGGGAAGGAACGTGTTTTGTTGTGCAGAACTAACAGTTTCAGCCAAGAAGACCCCTGGCTAGGTGTCTCATCTGACAGCCTCTTGCTAGGTGTCTCACCTAACAGCCCCTTACATGAGCCA
The DNA here is from genome assembly GCF_006229205.1 of Suricata suricatta. Classification (NCBI taxonomy): domain Eukaryota; kingdom Metazoa; phylum Chordata; class Mammalia; order Carnivora; family Herpestidae; genus Suricata; species Suricata suricatta. The sequence goes on from NC_043702.1 coordinate 47,670,085, forward strand.
TTTTGAGACAAACTGGGGCTGTACACCTGCACAGAAACCCTTTTGAGTTATCCTGAAGCCAGCTTTAATTCATCATAATACTAACATATCCTCTCTTGGGTGAGGTTTCCACCATTTTCTTGAAACTTGGAATGTATGCACTATCATGCCGATACGCTACACGTGCATAATTGAACCAAAGTGTCTAAGTGCGCTCCCTGCCCTCGCCCCTTAATAAAAGTCTCCTATACTAACCTCAAGGGGAAACAGTACTTTGTAAACTCTTTCCCTGTCTTCTGACTTATAACAAATAATAAAAAGTTCTTTGCTTTCAACACTTTCTTCGGTTGTGTTAAATTTAAAGCACCCCAAGTGGCAGATCCCTTTGGTTTGGTTATAACCTCAACAACAGTTTGGTACCCATCCACAGACAAAAGTGCCTCTGTGAGATCTTAGGTATCCGGGTAGGAGACTATGAAATCTTGGTGCAGTCAGGACCAAGCAAAATCATTTTGGGAAGATGGATCTGTGACCCAGTGGCTAGCTCAGCAATCATGGTCCTAGCTACAGATCCAGAAATAGCTCTGTACCTCTGATAACTCATCTACAGCTCTGTTTGGCCTTGGGTCTGTCACCACACCATAGGCCAAGAGGCTCATGAAGAGTTATTCTTACCTATGTGTTGAGTAATAGGTATACAAACCTTGGCCCCAGCTCTGGACATGGAAGCAGGCTGTCAACCACTTCCAGCCCCTCTCAGGCATGATCCAGGAGCCTCTGGATCTAAACTTGACAAACTCTGCCACTCTGTAGATTCTGAAAGCCCCAAAACTGGGCTCTAGCTCATGTAAGCTACAGTCCACAAAGAGTGTTGTTGGAATGAGGACCAGTCAGAAGACACACTCATCTATACCCCAGGAGATTTTGAAAGTGCCCTATACTCAGCTAGAGCCTTTTCCCAGTGACAGTACCTGAGGTGTTAACCTGGTACAGGGAATCAGCAGAAATTACTCCTGTCTATGCCTCCTGATATCCTGAAAAAAACTCTATTCTTGAATCCACCCCTTTCAAACACAGTCAGGGATCAGTCCAGCCCATGCAGGGAACTGGCAGGGGACAGTAAAAGAGGACTTCAGCTGCCTCCACTCTGACCTCAAGCTTTCTGGTTGGGTTCTTCTTTCCAGCTTGTCTTGGCTCAGGCAAAGCATTTCCTGACCAGAACTGAAACTACCCCTTCAAGTGATAAAGCCGTCCGGAGCCAGGAAGATCCCAATCATGATTAAGTCTAAGACCTTCACTGCCTACCTGCACATACATACCCACCTTTGCCCCACGTTTTCCTAATAAATCTGAAAGTATTTTTGGCATTTTAGGGCCAATCTTTGAGTTGCTAGTCTCCTCTCTTTCCAAGGCTGACCTCACTGAAATATTTTTTTTCCAGTTTTGCCACTGTCCCTCTTTCTGCCTTTGGTTTTTGTCAGCGGTGAGTGGCTGAACCTGGTCTGTTTGGGACCACAGAGCTAGGTGCTTTTATGCTCCTGTGCCCTGACTTCAATAGGAGACACACCTATCCATGTCTCCAGAGCCAGGTCTGCAGACCTGCTTTGGATGTGGAACTTGAAATAGCCCTGGGACTTTGTTCCAGCTCCTCTCAGCCAGGGGGCCATTCCTGCCACTCAGGGACCCATCCAGTAACCAGCAGGAGCCCCACCAAGGACTTAGCAGAAGCCACACTTATCTGCATAATAGGCCTGCTATTCAAGAATCCATCTGAAGATGTTGAAGCAGCACTCTGCAGAACAACGTACTAGAGGTAGTCCTATCCATCCTGGTGCCAGACAAGATCCATGTCTACCTGAGCTCCCCTGACCACAGACTACACTGAACACCCAGCAACATTCTTGTAACAGGCTGTAAATCAGCACAACTGCGATTTTAGAGATAATTCTATCAGTTCTGGGACACCAAAATGAAAAGTCTTTATCTGCTGAGAAAACCAGTCTGTAAAGACTGGAAATGTAAAAATAACATGATCCTCTCAATAGATGGAGAAAAGCATATGACAAAACTCACTACTTTTTATAATAAGACAAATTGGATATGGAGGAAGCATACTTCAGCATAATACAGGACATATATGAGAAACCCACAGCTAACATCACACCCAATGGCAAAAAGCTAAAATCTACAAGTTTTTCCTCCAAAATCAGAAATGAGACAAAAGTGCCCAGTCTCAGCACTCCTAGTAAACATCATACTGAAAGTCTTAGCCAGAGCATTTAGGCAAGATAGATAGATAGATAGATAGATAGATAGATAGATAGATAGATAGATAGTTTGTGTTCAAAGTTAGGCATTATTAGAGAGAGTGGACTCTGGAAGCAATGATGAAAGAGAATACCTCTCTTACCCAGATGTACTCTATCCTGGAGGGACCTTTCAAGATATTAGCGACAACTCACCAACTTGCATGTGGCGATTGCTCCACGTGATTACTCCTGATTGCTCCTTTGACTTGCATGTTATTATACACAAATGCCTTCTTGACATTTTCCCATGGGTTTTGAATGCCTGTTTAAATATTTTTTATGGCCAAAACAGAACTCTGGATTATCTTCCCCCCTCCACCCCTGCTTCTCCTCGGTCTTCTCTATCTCAATAAATGTCATTTCTTTCTGTTCCTTCCTTCCTTCATCTTTTTTTTTTTTTTGAGAGAGAGAGAGAGTGCACACACACAGCAGTGGAGGGGCAGAGAGAGAGGTAGAGAGAGAATCCCAATCAGGCTCTGCACTCAGCACTAAGCCCCACACAGGGCTCTGTCTTACAACCATGAGATCATGACTTGAGGTGAAATCAGCAGTAGGACATTTAACCCATGTGCCCCGAGAAATGCCATTTCTATCTATCAAGTTACTCAAGCTAAATAATCCCAAAAGTTACCTTTGATACTCTCTTTCCATCCCTTAAAACTTATACATCAACGTTACTCAACTTTGTATTCAAAATAAATCCAACCTTCATTCAAATTTTCTAATTCCAATATTAAAATCCTACTTCAAGTCAAGTTCAGCTCTATTCTTGCCACTTTTGTTTTATTATTCTTCCATTTCACAAGTTTCTTTTATTTGAAACACTCTCAAGATTGTGTAATACTCTGATTTGCCTTTATTATTCAAATATCAACTAACATATCATCTTCTCAGAAATGCCTTCTTTGACCATTAAATCAAAAGTAGTCTTCTCATTTTGTCCTTGCACTAATTGTATTGTTTGGTTGTTTGATTTAGGAATATTTATCCTCATCTAAAATTATATTTTATTTACTCACTGTCTGGCTCCCCACTCTAAAATATATACTCCAAGAAACCTCCTGTCCTATTTACCTTTGTATCTTCAATTTCTAGTTCAGTAACTGATAGATGGTTAATCCCAATTACTACTTGTTGAATAGATGACTTAGCTATAGGTCAACATTCAACAGTATAAAAGTGGCCTTTGTGAAGGTAGAATAGTTTGTAACTCAGGAATGGGGAGCATAAACTACAGTTTAAGTTGTTATAAGAATACTATATTTTATTTCCCTGGATTTCAGTTTCCTCATCCAAAAATGAGGGACTTAGCATGAATTTATGTCAAATACTTCCTTCTGACCTAAAACTCAATCATTATAAATTATATTTTTTTTACTGAATTTCAGAATAAGGCATTTGAATGACCTAGAATTTTATCCTAAATTCAAATGGGGGGATAGTTATTTTACCATTTCATTTGCCATCATTATAAATTTCTGATGCCAGTGAGGCTCATAGATAAGTCTTTAAATCTGTGTGTGGCTGCTTGACAAATCTAGCAAATCAACATTTAGTTGGAGGCACATATGGAGCAACCTTATGCCAGCCTGCATTTTGCCAAGAGTCAGACCACTTTCGGGTCATTATATTGCCAACTACTTTGACACATTTGTGCCTACACAGGGCCATGACTAAAACCTGAACACAAGTGGAAGCCCCAAGATATTGGCTTCTCTCACTGCTGGTACTTCAGCAAAGAGGAATGGAGGAATCCAGGCCAAGACAATGATCCATGATGAGAAGACAAGTATTACGGTTGCTATGTGCTTTCTGTGATTCTGAGTGAGGATCATTTGTCATGTCAGATTAAATGTGCCAGTTGTTTGTCTAAAGCTTCTGGGTTGCCTAATGCTGTTTGAGGAAACATACATTTTTTACAGCTTTAAGATTTTCATGCTAATTTTTTGGCTCTGAATTACTAAGCAGAGGGTCCTTTTGATGCTTATTTAAATAACATCTCCACCCTTCTGTGTCTCTTTTGGAAAGATGATATTAGAAGCTGGCCAGACAAAGCTTATACAGCCCATCTAACATTAGCAAGAACCAAGCATTTGACTGAGGTCTGTTTTGCTGGCTATAGTACATAAAAGGGCCCAGCACATTAGTCTACACTGCTTAACCTGGCAACACTTACAGGCTTAGAAATAGCTCCAGTGAAAATGCTTCTGGTTAGAATTTTCATCCAACAGTAATTCTGTTAGAAAACTACCACCACAACAGCAACCACAACTTGAACTGGTCTAGTTACTACAGTCAATTGTTAGTTTCATAAACATTGATACTTTCTTAAAAAAAAAAAAAAAAAACAGAAAGGTATCTTCACCTATTTCATGAGTTTTGTTTTACATTATTTTATGCTTTTGATGATAACTATAAAGTAATAGGCATGTTACCTAAGATACTTAGAGCAGTAAAAGCACTGAAAGTGAATCAGAGAAATTTTTTTTAATAGCAAGAACATAAAAACAACCCTCACTTTTTCCTACTATCTCTACAGGAAATAACCTCCACAAAGGAGAAAAAAATAAAAAATAAAAATAAAACTAAGACAAGGTAATGGATCACAGAGGAAGGAAATTTACAAGATATCATCATCACATTGTTCCAGTTGTTAGGTTTCCTTTCTAAGGTTCTCTATGTTCGGTTACTTAAATAAGTTGGTCCATTTAAAATTGCAAGGCATAAAATAGAGCTGCTTTAAATGGGTCACACTCACAATGTAACTAAATTTTCTGCTTTTAGACAGGCATCATTTTGATTTTATTTCTTAGGAAGGAAGAGAGTTTTATACACAGGGTTGAATGCTTTCAATTTAAAAGAAAATGGAGGAAATGAGCCTAAATTATAAGTCTTAGGAATCTGGGATATTTTTGTTCCATATAGAAGTGTCGGGCTTGCTATATTAGAGAAATCTTAAATTCTAACCTAACATGAAGATGTTAGAATTAAAATACATTCACTGATTGATTATACATTTTCTGTTTTTTTCTTAAAGTTGAAAAGACATAAAATATTTATGAGGAATAGGACTTAATAGTTCCATGTACATAAATATGAGTTCTCATTCAAACTAGAATCCTTGAGCACCTCTCTTTATGGGAACAAGAGGAACATACCTGGGGATTCCTATAAATGCTGATCTAAGGGGCACATAATTCAATTATGGACCCACATGGACTCATCAAATGATTTACCAGTGGAATATACATCACTGAATACATTTCAGTTATGGTTTTCTTTCTCTTTTTTTAAATGTTTATTTATTTTTGAGACCCAGAGACCCAGAGCATGAACGGGGGAGAGGCAGAGAGAGAGGGAGATAGAATCTGAAAGAGGCTCCAGGCTCTGAGCTGTCAGCAGAGTCTGATACGGGGCTCGAACTCAAGAACCATGAGATCATGATCTGAGCTAAAGTCATATGCATAACTGACTGAGACACCAAGGTGCCCCTCAGTTATGTTTTTCAAAATAAATCATTTGATTCCATTATCAATTCTTTGTATTACATAGATTATCATTTCTCTAAAACAGAAGTATTTACTAAGAATGATTATCGTCACATCATAACTTTTATAATAGTTATCTTTTTTCCATTTTATCAAAAAAAACCAAGATAACCATTTAGATTAATTTTTGGGAGTTAAGACATAATAGCAATAATACTTTTTTGTCTCTTAAGCTTAACAGTTGTTTTTTTTTTTTGAGAGAGAGAGAAAGAGAATGAGTGGGGGAAGGCTAAAATGAGAGAGTGAGGGAAGGAGAGAGAGAGAGAGAGAGAGAGAGAGAGAGAGAGAGAGAGAGAGAGAGAGAGAACCAAGCAGGTCCCATGTTCAGCGAGGAGCCCATTGTGGGGTTCACTCTCACGATCGATCTCAATCTGAGTCGATATCAAAAGTCAGATGCTTAACCAATTGAGCCATCCAGGTGCCTCAAGACTATCTTAAATTATAATTGAAGAAAAATAAAAATTTCAATTTGAAAGAATATAAATTGTTGGCATACAAAATAAATACAAATACATAAAATAAATGCCAACAAAATAAATACAAATACATAAAAAGACCACTGAGAGAATACATCTCCAAGATAAGTATGAAATTTCCCCCTTCTTAAAAAATAATAATAATGGGGAAAAGGGAAAAAGAGAACAAAGGAAGAAAGAAAAGAGGTTGGGAAGGAGGCAAATGGCAAATGGTTTTGGTTATTTTCTTGTTTTTAATTTTTTTAATCTTTATTTATTTTTGAGAGAGAGAGAGAGAGAGAGAGAGAGAGAGACAGAGAGAGAGAGACAGAGAGACAGAGACAAAGCATGAGTGGGAGAGGAGCAGAGGGAGAGGAAGACACAGAAGCCAAACTAGGCTCCAGGCTCTGAGCTGTCAGCACAGAGCCCAACATTGGCTCACTCACAAAATGCGAGATCACATCCTGAGCTGAAGTCAGATGCTTAACCAACTGAGACACCCAGGTGCCCCTAGTTTCTTGTTTTTAATGAAAATGACTGTTTTTAATCAACCTCCAAAATATAATCACACTTTACAATGGTTAATGTGAATTTATTAAGTTAGATTCTTTACATCAGAAGTAGATCTTACCACATATTATTCTCACACTAGAATAATAATGTAAAAATTTGCTGGTATCAAATTTTCACTACCATCACTTCTACTAATATTTCTACCAAAACATTGTTTAGTATATAAACAATCTTGTATTTAAAATGTGTATCATTACAAGGGTACCTGGGTGGCTCAGTCTGTTGAGTATCCAACTTCAGCTCAGGTTGTGATCTCACAGTTCCTGAATTTGAGCCCAAATTTAGGCTTGCTATCAACCTGTCAGCCTGGAGACTGCTTCAGATTCTCTGTCCTCCTTTCTCTGCCCTTCCTGATCCCATCTCACTCAAAAAATAAATAAAACACTAACAAAAAATTTTGAAAAAATGTGTTATTATATCAAACCTAATAAATGTATAGTGTGGTGTTTATGTCTCAAAAGAATGTATAAAGTGATTAACAACTATAATATAGATGAATATTTACACTTAATTTGGAATTATTTTTGTAATATACTTCCTGAAAAAGTGTTCATATTTATAACTGGTTTTTCCTTTATTTTTTAAGTTTATTTGTTTATTTTGAGAGACAGAGAGAATATGAGTTGGGGGAGGGGCAGAGGAAGAGGGAGACTCTTAAGCAGGCTCCACGCTGTCAGTGAAGAACCCAGGCCTCAAACCCACCCAACTGTAAGACCAGAACATGGCATGAGCTGAAATCAAGAGTGGGACACTTAACCAACTGAGCCACACAGGCGCTGCATGTACTAAGCACTTTTTTTCTACATCAGCACCACTTCTTATTTTGTACTTAATGTATTCCAACATGCAGCAATTGCTACTACGTGCTTTTAATCTTGCATCTCCTTACAACGTTTTTAGAAAAAAAGGTCTATCTTCATTTTAAATAGTGATGAAGCAAGTTTAGAAATGAGGTTTTTTGGTACATTCTTAGTATAACTGCCATTGCATAAATATATTTTTGTGTTATGTTTATTTTAACCAAGGCATTACGCATTAATACACTGCTGTGGATGTAGTAAACAAAATTAGAATTACAGGATACTGTAAAAACACACCAAAAAACTAAGATACTTACTTTGACATAGTGGACTGAAGTTTTATAATGTGTATCTAATTTACCTATGGAAAGTGTTAATGATTATATTAGTATGTTACTAGTACTGATAGAAGAAACACTTTTTATATAAGTATCAGTTATATAATTTTAGTGTGTCATCTATTAAAATCTATCTTAAGGATATGAAGACTATATTTAATGCTGGAGAGAGAGTATTTAGAAAAGAAAAAGTAGACTATTAGGTCACTTATTATGTCCAAAGGATTTCATTGAAAACCCAGGATGCCCAAATGCTTGAAAACACATTCATGCGCTTACTCATTGAGTAAAATCATAATTTGTTATGTAAAATTCAACTAAGTTATTCGGTGTCATCTAAAATATGGTGCATACATTTTGAGGTTAGGTGCTAAGAGTTTCAATCTGAATGTTCAAGTCAACTGTGTTGACATCATCACCACATTCTAAACTAAGCATGAGACAGTCAATTTACCAACAACCTGTAAATCATTCGTGCCTCACTTTCTACTTGTAGGTGTGTAGGATGCTACAAATATGCCAATATTCATGATCATTATAATAAATAATCATTTATTAGTGACATTTCTCATATCCTTAGCAAAAAAAAGGTACTATGACCTATGACCATCTCTTTGCTTTTGATTTTTTAGAAAAAAATCCTTAAAACAGTACTCCATTTTCAATGTCCAGTGTTTCTCCTCCCATTCACTCTCAAATCCTTACCATTTAAGCTGTCTACCCTCACCACCTTCTAAAACTACTCTTGTCAAAGACATCTATGGCATTTGGGAGTGGAATCCAATGGTCCATTTGTATTTACATTTTTACTCAGCCTCATAGCAGCATTTTTATAGTTCACACTCCTCATCACCACAAGTTTTCTTGTCTTGGCTTCCAAGATAATATACTTTATATTTTACTTCATATAGCCATGATGTTTCCCCCACTTTGGTCTCTTCTGTTTGTTCCTTCTGTTTTCTATTTCCTTATGCTTGAGAGCTCCAGACATATTGCTTCACTTCTCTCCCTACACTAACTCCTCTAAGGACCTCATTCAGTTGGATGGCTTTTTAAATGTTCAGCCATGGCAGGTGCACAGGTTGGGTTTAATGCTTTGAAATGTCTATATTGAAATTCTTGATAATTTTATCTTTGAATTTGTGTTTTATAAGTGAAGACTGGTGAAAAAAAAATGGAGTTTGACCAAGCACCTGAAGCCACAGGTCATGTGCATTCCACTCTCTCATTACCCCTCCAAATGCACATTATGAGTCCCTTCCCTTCTGCTCTACTGTCCCCACTCAGAAAGCACTACTACCTTTCACACCCTGGTATGCCCTGGGTGCAGGGGTGAGGAGGGTTAAGGTTTAATGCACATACCGTGTGTGCCAAGTCATAATGTGGGACCCCAAACATCTGTGAGAGTCTGCCTTCACCCTTTGAGAGTCCTATGTTCAAGGGAGTGTCACATTAAAGAGCAAATTAAAGCATTGTTATAGGATGAAAGAGAGCCTGTGGAAGAAAACAAAAGTCCTACTTTTCAAGCGAGGTACCCCACATTTTCTTGCCCTAGTTAGCACAAATGATCTGCCTAGTCCTGCTTTCAAAGATGTCTGCATTTCTCCAACACCTAAATATCATCTACATCTCAGACCCATCTCTAGAATTGAAGATTGCTTTAGCCAACTGACTCTTCAGCATCTCCATTTTGTTGTACAATATAAAAAAATCTCAAAATCATATTATTAAAATATAATTGATCTTTTCCCAGGGACTTGCGGCTTTCCCCTTCTTAGGTAGTGACAATGCCATACAACCACATCATCAGCCCCAAATTTATTATTATCCTTTATTATTCTCTCACATGCCAAATCCATTCTGTAAGGAAATCCAATTATTTTCTGTTTTCTAAATATATCCACTACCTGGTGAATCCTCAATATTTCTATTGTAACCAACTTGATTTTTTATCTGATAGTTACAATATCCCTAGGGTGATCTCTTCACTTCCAGATCTATCCGTCACCACTATAAACTTTTCTGAACCAAGCAGGTAAAGTGAGTCATTAAATAAGCCTGTTCATGTCAGTCTTCTACAAAAGCTTACCCCTGTGTTCCTAGCGATTTTTGTCAGAGTAAAAGCCAGAGTCTTCTCATTAATCTGACCCTGCTCTCTGACCTCATTTAGTATAATTCTCAACTTTGGTGCCCCTTCTTTGGCCACAGTGGACGTACCACTACTTTCCTTGAATATATGAAGTTTGTTCTTCCCTTGAGAGTGTATACTTGATTGTTCTCACCTTGTACCTACAAGATCAAAGCCTTCACCACTTTCATGTTTTGCTCAGTGAAGCCTCCCCTGACCATCATATTATAAAATGAAACTTACCCACCCTCTCCTCTGAAGATCTAATATGCTTTATCTTGCTTTATATGTATTTTTCTAGGATATCAATCATTTTACATATTATCTAATTTGCTTTATTGTATTTACTTGTCTATTATATCTATATGCTAAAAAGTAATTTCTTTTTTTAAACATTTATTTACTTTTGAGAGACAGAGACAGTGTGAGTGGAGGAGGGGCAGAAAGAGAGGGAGATGCAGAATCTGAAGTAGGCTCCATGCTCTGAGCTTTCAGCACAGAGCCCGACATGGAGCTTAAATCCACAAACCATGAGATCATGATCTGAGACGAAATCAAAAGCTTAACTGACTGAGCCAGCCAGGTGCCTCAGGAATTTCTAAGAAGACAAAGACCTTCACCTGTTTTAACTACCCATGTATTCCAAGCAAGCAGAGTAGCATCTGGTACATAGTGGAAGTAAAGGGAATGTTGGTGGGACAACTATTAAAAACATCAGATTAAAGCATTAATCCTAAAAACATGAATGGCTTAAAAATGAATTTGTATCGTGGGTGACTGTAAGATTAATTTTGAAATTAACATTAAGCATTAGCTAATTAGTAAAGGGAATATATATATGTATATGTATATATATATATATGATATTTATGGATATATGATCATCTTGGTAAATATACGCAGGTATCTGAATGTGAAAATTTACCCATAGGGCCACATAAACATTCAATAGAATTTATTTTCCAAGTCTGTTCCTTAGGAATGTATGCTGGTAAGCTAATAATTTTTTAAAATATTTGTAGCAAGTATTTGTTGATTTTCATGATGAAAATACTCTCACGCTGGCCAATTTGAATCTATTAACATGATGTCAGTGTAGCTGGAAACAGGGAAAGATTCACATAATCAATTCTTGCAAGCAATAAGAGCTGGCTTCATTATACCTCTGGATGAATGTGTGTATGTGCCTTATGTTCTTATTTGAATACACAGTTCTCACCTTGCATAGCACTGTGGGACCATTAATAAAAAAAAAAAAAAACAACATCATGCAACTTGAAACCAAATGATCGAACTTAATAATTAATGGGAAATAGTTCAACCATTATGGAAAACAGTATGGTGACTCCTCAAAAACTTAAAAAACAGATATCATCTGACCCATCAATCCTAATTCTGGTTATATATCCAAAAGAATTGAAATTTGGGTCTTGAAGAAATATTAGCATTTCAATGTTCATTGCAGCATTATTCATAAGAGTTAAAAAGCAGAAATAACCCAAATGTCCATGTTCAGATGCATGTATAAACAAAATATGGTGTACATGTACAGTGGAATATCATTCACTCTCAAAAAGAAAGGAAACCCTGTCACATGTTAGGACATGGATAAACACTCAGGACACTATGCAGTGAAATAAAGCAGTCATAAAAAGGAAATATTACATGACATATATACAGTATAACTAAAGATGTCAAATGCGTAGAAACAAAAGTGTGGTTACTAGGGACTAGGAGGTGGGAAAAATAGCGAGTTGTTTAATGAGCATGGAGTTTCAGTTTTACAAGATGGACAAGTTCTGGAGGTCTGCTATACAACACTGTGCACATACTTAACAGTACTGAACAGTACACTTGAAAATGGTTAAGGTGAGGGTCACCTGGGTAGGTCAGTCAGTTGAATGTCTCACTTCAGCTCAGGTCATTATCTTACCACTTATGAGTTCAAGTCCTGTGTTGGGATCTCTGCTGCCCGGACAGAGCCCACTTCAGATCCTCTGACCACCTCACTCTTCTCCCCTTCCCTGCTCATGCTCCCTCTCTCTCCCAAAACTAAATGAACATCTTTTACAAATGGTTGAGATGTTGGGGCACCTGGGTGTTTCAGTTGGTTAAGTGTCTGACTCTTGACTTCAGCTTAGATCATGATCTCATGATTCATGAGTTCCAGCCTGGCAACCTGCTCTGCACTGACAACATGGGGCCTGCTTGGGATTCTCTCTTTCTCCCCCTCCCCCTTTGGTACTCGCTCTCTTGCTCTTGTACTCCCTCCCTCTCTCAAAATAAATAAACTTAAAAAATGGTTAAGATGGTAAAGTGTTTATGTTTTTATAAAAATTAAGTGATGAGCATGGAGGCTACTTGAGATTCTCTTTCTCTCCTTCTGCTCCCCTCTCCCACTTGGGCAAACACACTCTTTCTATCTAAAATAAGAGACAAAGACAGACAGATAGATAATTTAAAAATAATGTGTGAAAATTATAATTGTTCCATGACTTTTAAACTTTTTTGTCAAGACATTAAAAACTCATTTCACAGGCACTTTAGTGGCTCAGTCAGTTGAGCATCCAAATTTGGCTCAGGTCATGATCTTGCTGTTCATGGATTCAAGCCCCACATCAGGCTCTGGGCTGACAGCTCAGAGCCTGGAGACTGCTCTGGGTTCTGTCTCCCTCTCTCTCTGCCCCTCCCCTGCTCTTGCTGTCTCTGTCTCTCAAAAATAAAATAAACATTAAAAAATTAAAAACTCATTTCAGTTACAAGTGTATAGAAAAAGAAAAAGGCTAACAAAACTAATGCTTACTTAGTACATTATAGTTTAACACATTAGGTACCATGAAAAATAGTTTCCTTGTTAAAAAAATATATCAAGAGTAGTTTGAATAATGTTTATGTTGTAAGTGCTCAACATATAAAATACAATATTAAACAAGAATTTTTCTATGTCATGACAGATTGGCATAGCTCTTTCCATGTTTGAGTCATTAACGTTTTATCCTTTGCACATTCAATGTCAGAAAATATCTAAGAGTTCCTTTAATGTAAAGTGTTTTTGCCAGCATCACTTGTTCTGAGGTATCTTGATTATTTTTTGTCATAACGAAGTCAACAAATTTATGTCATTTATATCAATAAGTTTATCTTCACTAAATACTCTGGAAGAATATCTAGACTCTCCAAATGGTGGAATATTATTCTATATGATTTATGGAGAATGCCTGTTTTTACTCAAGGCATCAGGGTGGGGGTGGGCAGAAGGTGAAGTGCTGGAGTCTGAGTACCTGTGTCATGCCACATGACTGAACCCCAAATAAAAAATCTGGATACCAAGGTTTATGTGAGCTTCCCAAGTTGCTGACCCCTCACACAGATTGTCATATATTCTTGCTGGGAGAATTAAGCACATCCTTGTGAGACTTCATTGGGAAGGGACACCTAGAACTTCTACTCTGGTTTTTCCTATACTTTGCTTCATGTGTCTTTTCCCTTTAGTGCTTTGCTCTCTATGTATTCATTGTAATAAACCATAAATGAGTATACTAGCTTTGGACTCCTGTGTTTCCTTCTAGTAAATCATCAAGCCTGAATGCAGCCTTGAGTACCCTCAATATATCATGCTATAAGGTAATATAGAGAAAATGGTTATACAGTTCTTGGAACACAGTTAGTGTTCCATAAACATTAGACTCTGTCCCCATGTTTTTATAGTCTAATAGAAAAAGAGAATTGAATGCAAGGGAGGGAGCTCAAAGACTGGTCTTATTCATCATTATATGACTGACTTCACAGAGGTAATGTGTTAATTACATATAAATTACATACGTTGAGTTCTTTGAATGAAATGTAGAATGTGTGAGCAATATAGTATTATTATTGACTTTTTAATCAGAATGAGCTGAAAACAACTTCCTTAGAGGTACTGCTTCAAAATACTAAGCATTCCATTGAGAAAATAAAAAGGAAAATTTAAAATACAATTAAAAGAAAGTTAAATTGTTTTAAAACTTAATTTATGATTTGTAAATGTATTTTTAAAAAAGAATACCAAGTTGCAATTTTTCTTAATAATCTTATGTTTTAAAACTAACACCTCTCTGGTGCAATTATAACAAGATTATTATTAGAGGTGGGAGACTAGGTCACAAAAATATGCTAGGTTGCAGTAATTCACAACAATGTTTAGCTTCACAGTTCCAATGTGAGAGTCTGCCATGATGTGTGGTCTAAAGATCACAGCTGTAAATGCATGGAGATTTAATACACTCAACACAGAAACACTTTGAAAACTTTTTTCTCATTTCAGAGGAATACACGTTTTTATAATTTTCTATAATGTAGTACAGAAAGTAAAATAAAATCATCAGTAATCCTACCACTTATATATAGATTGTTTTTAAGTACCAGATGTACACATTGTTTTAAAACTTTCCTTTTTATTTTAACAAATATATTTATAAATATCCCTTATGCAATTAAGGATCAAAACAGAATCTTTCAATTATATACGTAAAATGGATCATTGTAGTTACTGATTGCTCTGTTTATGCCAATGAAAATGAAAATCTGGCTAAAGATCTAAATCCACAATGAATTCTCTACACCAATCTATTATCATTGCCCTACTTTTCTTCATGAAAATTCTATATTGATACCAAAGTAAATAATTCTGTTGGTAATTATGCCTTCATTAAGAGATATAAGTTAGTAATTATTACCTTTATCCATCTCTTAGAAAAATTTCAAAATTGAGAAAAGGTAATAATAAAGTATGGTTATGTACTGTCAATCATAACTAATGTTAATAAACACCCAACTTCAGGAAGGCCTATATCAAGACTCTGAAGGGCCTGTGATAGAAATCCCCATGCAAATTATGTTAACTTCCACAATTTAGTGGAGGCTAAAAGAGACATAAGACTCCTGAGTCAGAGACAAATAACTGTTTATTACTCAAGGCAATAGCAATAGCTTATTATTATTATTATTATTATTATTATTATTATTTATTACACCAGTTCTCTTTTCCTCAATTCATATAGGTAACATGAGGCAGACCAAACATCACACACACAGAAGGCTGCATTATAAGAGAACTTCCTACAATGGGAGTTTTATATAAAACAATATATAATATGATAGCTATACAGTTATACTTGAGATAGAATTAAATTCAAATATAGATTTATTTCTTTCAAGGGACATTCAGTCTATAAAGTTCCAGTCACAGAGTTAACAGATACAAGCCTAGTTGCATTTCACGTTCATCAACAGGTTGAGGATAACGAGAATTTAGCCTTTTCAAAATTAGAGAAAGTGTTTCCGCCTAATTCCCCTAAATTATAATCTCAAAAATTAAAGTATTTAAAGATATCTTTGTTGTTTTTCTTTTATAACGTTTCTGAAAGTTTTTCAAATCAGAATAAAAAGCATAAAATTTAGAAATTAATTTAGCCGGTGAAAGCCAATGCTGTTGTGTTGCTGATAAGCAAGCACACAGCATTTTTAAGAGAATGGGACTATTTTTTAAACACGAGTACTTACAAGGGAGAAAAATAAATGACCGTTTTGTAAAACTGAATTTTAATTTTTTAATGTATGTTTATTTTTGAGAGACAGAGAAAGACAGAGCATGAGTGTGAGAGGGGCAGAGAGAGGAGGAAACACAGAATCTGAGCAGGCTCCAGGCTCTGAGCTGTCAGCAGAGTTCCGTGCATGGTTGGAAACCACAAACCATGAGATCATGACCTTAGTTAAAGTTGGATGCTTAGCCAACCAAGCTACCTAGGTGCCCTGTAAAACTAAATTTTAGTGATAAGTCAGCAGCAAATTAGGTCAAAATGTTAGAAGTATTACATAATTTGATTTCCCAATTTTTTCATATAATGGATATATTCATGTATGTTGATAGTTGAGAATTTCACTCTTCAATTAATAAGGAACTATACAAAAGTGCAATACATATGTAAATTAATTGCACTTTGAATCTCTTATACAAAAATATTTTCTTCCCTTGGAAATTCTTTAAATCTTTGAAAAATATCATTTCTAACAGAAAATATCAAGGATATACTTCCAGCTTTAAAAACAGAAAAATACAGGGGCACCTGGGTAGCTCAGTTGGTTAATTGTCCAACTTCAGCTCAGGTCATGATCTCATGGCCCATGAGTCCAAACCCCACATTGAACTTTGTGCTGACAGCTCAGAGCCTGGACCCTGCTTCAGATTCTGTCTCCCTCTCTCTCTGTCCCTCCCCTGCCCTCACTTGTCTCTCACTCTTACTTTCTCAAAAATAAGTTAACCTTAAAAAATTTTAAATATAGAATAAAGAGAAAAATCTGTGGATTAATAAAAATTTATATTCACATTATGACTGTTTCAAGTTTCATCTTGGTTTTCAAATGGAACCTAATGTTGCTCAATTTTGGAGCAATTACACAAAAAATTCAATAATCTACTGTAAAATAGGGGTGCAGGGCAGCCTCTTCTTTGCCTACTCTTCATCTATTATGCAGGTTACAGACTTAAAAAGAAGAGACAGTGTGGCTGAAAGGGGAGGATGAAGTTAATGTTATTATCTCTAAAATATGAAATAAACAGTCCCCATTTCATATGATCTTTTGTTCTCTATGACACAAATCAATGACTTTCACTCAGAAGATTTCGATAGCAATAAATCAGTTGTTTTATATCAAAAAAAGTAACTGTGTGGAAATAATATGGAGAAAAAATGGTTCTTATTTTTGTATTCAAAAATTCTGTTCAAGGATTCTGTAAGAAACAAACATGGAAGAAAAAAGTTTTCCTAAGTCAAACCAATGTCTGAATAAAGAATTAGCATATATTCTATTTCATATTTAAGACCCACTAGAGGTATAGCACATACACTACTCCATATACTTGGCTAAGTAACATTATGAAGAAATATAGACTTTTCATTTTCCCACCATCTATTCTTTTCAATGTCTCCAAAACCTACAATCAATTTTTGGTACCTCCCAAAATAAGAAAATTATTTTCCTACCCTTTAATAAGAATCAGTGCTACAGAAAATCCTAAGTATTTACTTTATATCTGTGAGATAACTGCATTGTAAACACTTTTCAAGGAATCGGAAGCATAGGTAGATATAAGATTTTCCATTCCATAAAACTAGATAACTTTATTTTAACTTGAGAAAGTGTTCAGCTAATTATTCCTCATTAGTGGACCTAGGGAGTAGTTCCCCAAAAATCAGTTTGTCCCTACTCAAGGATTTTTGCCAATGGCTTCTTTCCAACTCCCTGTCAGACAGAGGGGCCATTTTCACATCAATATGAGCTCACAGTATTAGCTCCATGAAAGCAAAGATCTTGCTTGCCTGGTTCACTGCTGTTAAAAATCAAAATTCATCTGAGTAAGTTTGAAGATCTAATTGGCTTTATTAAATGATTCATGAATGAGACAACATTCCATTTAGCAAGTAGCAGGGCGCTCTGAGGAGTTGTACAAAATGTAAGGTTTTTATAGGAGAGAGGGTGGGTACAGCAAGAACAGTATTAAGAAAAGAACTGTTCTGGGCAAGGTCAGTTTTTCATAGAGGGGGAAAGCAGAGGGTCTTATGCAGATTACTTTGGCTTCCTTTGGTGGGTGAAAGTAGATGAAGAGGGCCCATTGACAGATTACCTCTTTGGTGCTAATCAGAAAATTCCTGACTGACCAATTAAGACTTACATTTCTAGGGGAGTTTGAAATTGCAACTGCAATTAGGTTAGGTATTAAGCGTCATCTTGGAGGCTTGACCCAAGTGATGCTGTTTTGGGTTTCTGGTTTGCTTTTAACACTTGTGATAAAACACTTGTCATAGTCTAACAGAGTGGTGTCTGGAAGATAGGACATTCTTAGTCTTCATGAATGAGTGAATGGTTAATCTAGATTGCCTAGGTACTGCAGTCATTTCCAAATTATGGTGACGTTCTTATAAAATAATTGGTTTCATTACCTGCTTGCATCAGAGTGGGGTTCATATTTTCAGCAAGCACTGAGTTTCTCCTATCCTTTCGAAGAATGCTAAAAATTATAGAGTAAAGGTAGAGGACAATGATAAAGGAGTGCAGACCTATAAAGTCAGATCACTGCAGCTGGCTTCAAATCATCACCATTCTTGGGCATTTATTTCCCAAAGGTAAGCTTCTCCCACACTTGATATATCCATTTCTCCACAGGTCCTTATAGTACCTGTGATTCCTTGTCTCCAGTTCAGTCTTCCACTGCCTGCCACCTTTCCAGTATGCCCTGTGTGCCCTCTAAAACCACTCTCTTG
This sequence comes from Suricata suricatta, assembly GCF_006229205.1. NCBI lineage: Eukaryota > Metazoa > Chordata > Mammalia > Carnivora > Herpestidae > Suricata > Suricata suricatta. The sequence goes on from NC_043702.1 coordinate 47,688,515, forward strand.
AAAAGTACATTCTGTAAAATACTAATCTATTCATATCCTGTTTCTTCTACTTTTTCTCACAAGTGCACCCTGGCTCTTAGCTCTTTTCTGATGGATTGTTCTCTTATCTACCTTTCCAATTCATTCCAAAACCCCAGGAACTTTCTGTCTGAGGTTGGCTTATTGTGCTTCCAACTCTTCCATACCACTCCCACACTAATAATCCCCATCACCAGATAAAATAACCTCATTTGAAACTAAGGCCAGTGCAATAAATGCAACTCTTCCCTTTGCTATCATGTGAACCCATCCATTCCCTAAATCTTCATGCTTGAAATTCTTTTTATCTAATGAATTTTGCCATCATTTCAGTGGCCTTTAATAATGTGAATACGTACCCAAATTACCAACAAATTATTCCCTTCACCTTTCTAACACCAATAAGACCAGCCATTCATTCCTACTCCTATCCTGTCATCTCTCAGAAGTACTTATAAAACCTTGACACTAATATCCATTTCCCAACTTTCACATTATCTATTTGCTGCTTAACTGAACTGAAATCTTCAGCCCATCTACCTTTTACATTTCCCCAATGATTTCTGTCTAGTTTTCAGCTCCTTCCCTGAACAGCTCAGACCTTGTTGCCAATTGTTTCAACGAAACATTCTGTTGCCATTACTCTCAAATCCTTTGCTCCATTCTAATCTGCCCATCTGGGTAAAATTCTTATCCCTATAGTAATCTATTTAATACTTCAAAAATTGTATGTTCAATTGATACATTAGAAAATTGATATGGTTTTTCTTTTTAGCTGTACTGTCTTGATAAAGAGCACCAAATGTCCAGTTCCAGAAACATAAACATCATTCTTGACTTTACCTCTAACTCTATATCCAATTAACAAGTCTTTTTAGTTATAATATATTCATATCCATAGATCTCTCTCCTTAGTTTGTGTGAGAAGGAAGACAATTCATTTTCAGAAATACCAAATAAAAGCTGTGCTACCTAATTAACAGTAGGTTTGCAACCTAATGAAAATATGTACAAACCTCCCACATACCCAATGGAGTCCCAAACCCTTAGACGTTTACTTGCTGGTTCTGCTGCCCTTCTCCATTTTGTGGGTTTATTTTCATGGGCTTTGCAATGAACATTCACCAAAGAAAAAAAGGGAGGAGGAACTGAAAGTCTCTGTGTCACCTCAGAAAATGTACATTTGTTCCAACAAGACTTACACAGGCATAGGTGACATCTGGGGAAGGCTGTAACCTCCATAGTACTCAGCCAATGAGGGACTTGCATGCTCAGGCACCAGCTGTCTGTCAGACACCAGCTCTTGCAAGAACATTGATTAAAGCCTCACTTCACTGTACTCCAAGCCTCCACATCTCTCCTTTGATTGGGTCAGTGGGCTTCTCACATTTGCAAGACATGATGTATACTTTGGGGGATGAAAGAGTTGGTCTCTGTCACACAGTATAGAAGGTTTATATTAGAAAAAAAATACTACATCCTATCAAAAAGAGGGTGGCAATTTTCATTTTTCTTCTATTAACCATGAAGCTGAGAGAAGAACCCATAGTTTAAATAAGGTGAAATATGAGAGAAAAACTTTATAGGAGAAAACAGGGCTAAGGAGTAGAATTACAGTCATGGGCTTGGAAAAGTCATATCTTGTACAAGGGTCTCTACAGAAAGAAAGGACGAATTGTTATTTCTAACGTTCTTTAACATTTACCTGGGAATTGTTTCTTTTCATTTTCATCACTTAATCTGTTATGTTTAAACATTAAAAATATGTTCTGAACCATGGCCCTGTTTTAGAGTAGATTTGATGCCACACTAAATAATTTTTATATTCTTAGCAAGTATGTGAAATTTAATAATAATACAATACAGGTTCAGGAGAAAGTAGATAAAATCTCATTGAAAATGGATGCAGGGACCACCTGAGTGGTTCAGTAAGATAAGCATCCAACTCTTAATATTGGCTCAGGTCATGATCTCATGGTTCACAAGTTCCAGCCCCACACTGGGCTCACCCCTGACAGCACAAAGTCTTCTTGGTGTTCTGTCCCCCTTTCTGTCTGCCCTTCCCCCTTTTGCTATCTCTATGTCTATCAAAATAAATAAAAATAAACTTTAATAAAAAGGAAAAATGGATTCAGTTAAATAGAGAAGCAAAATATCCACAGTGATTACAGAACGCTATATCATATTTTCATCTTCCAAAGCATAAAACTGACTTAAAATCCCATTTTAAAAATTTCAATGACACTGGAATAAACAACTCTCTATGAATATAAGATGTCATGTCAGGAGAGATCACAAATTTGATTCTCTGATCAAATAGATTAAGAATGAAAAAGCAAACATGAAATAAGTGTTTGTAAAGAAATGTTGTGTTATTTGCTTTGTCTTGCAAGACAGTCAATACTTAAATGAACAAAAACATATTGTCATGTTCAATATCTTAAAGGCTGTGTAACAATACAGGTTTAAGGAGTATCTTCCTGAGGCAATAAGTCAACCACCACACACACACACACACACACACACACACACATACAAAGGGATTTAAGAGGAATGGTATTAACTATCTTTTTATCCTCCTAATAGAGGAATTGGATATTAATGAAATAGTGTTTAAAAATATTTGGCAAGAATGTTAGTCTGTTCAATATTTCTCTCTATTAACTTTGGATAAAATTATACTCAAGCAACCACAAAGGGGGAGAATCAACCATAAAATTTTGAATAGCTGAATCTTAATATAAAACCTAAAAAGATTTCTACTTACTAGTAGAAAGCTAATCTGCTTACAGAACAACGGAAAAGTTTACTGGTACAAGATGATGTCTTCTACATCACAGGAGAGGGCAATGAAATCTCTCAAGCCCAGATTATAGAAGTAAACAACCACAAAACCTCCCATTACCTTCTAGAACAATACCCAGAGGGAACTGGGCATATTTCTCATCTACCATGAGTTTGCTCAAGTCCAGCAAACTAACAAAGGTTATTTTTTAAAATATTAAATCTCAAAACATAAACTTAGTATATTGTATCATATTTAGAATATTATCTATCTAAGGGATATATATTTATATTAAAAGTGAAAATAAATGGTATCGATATTAGGAAATATGAATCTTAAAATACAGTATTTGAAAATGAAAAAATAGCAAACTGATAAAATAATAATTTGTGAGACTCTATACATTGTATTTAAGATTTTTAACTTACCAATATAAAGATTAGCCAAAATATGGACTGTGGAAATGCTGCCCAGAATATGTCTTAAAGAGCATGCACTAATGAATGTATATGAATTATTTGCAAATAGTTTATTCTAACTAATTTTAACTAGTTGTGCTTACAAATTCTTAGAATATTTGTTTTCTTGCCCAATGTTAACACCACCAAGAAAATTAGATGTATTACTTTATAGATAACCTATAAATTTGATTAAAGAAAACAAGCACACACGATTAATAAATGACTATTGGTTAAAAAAATGTACCCTATAAATTTTTGAAATATTTACACTTTGGATAATGCAAAATAATTTTCCATAGAGTTACCTTAATTATCCTGTAGTGCAACTTAGAGAATATTTATTAATGATATTTTTGCACATCAAACTATTAGAAATAATAATGGGTGATTCCTATATTGGAATTTGTCTGCAGAATAGTTAACAAGCAAGTGTAAGGAAAGCTGTCCTTTCCTTTCAGGTGTATTTTCCCATAAGTACACTCCTTTTCACACTCCCCCACAAAACCAGCAAGAAGGTTATCAAAATACCACTTCCAAACACACCCAAAACTGTTCTAGGAATTCTGACCAATTTTCTCCATATCTTTAAAATTGAGTAAAGTTAGACTACCCAGACAAATAGATACTAAGCCTGTTTTTTAATCCAGGTTATGTAAGAAATAATGAAACAAGTTTAGCACAAATTCAAACAGTTTCAGGCATGGAGAGAAATAAGGACATATGCGTTCTTTCTGGTTACGAATTTATAAAGCATCAAGCAGTTCTTTCAATTTATCCAAATATTCTCCATTCCAGAAAGGACAGTATGGTTGAATATTAGTGCAATGGTTCTTTTGATTTCTCATTTGTTTTCTGTCCTCAATGAGTTACAGTAGGGCAGTAACACTCAAAAGACATTTGTGCATAAAAGCTTGAAATACTAAGATGGAGAAAATTATATAGTTCCTGGTTGCCCTCTTTGGTGAATGTTTTATTAGGTACAGGAAGAAGCCCCAGAATATGTATTTTAAATCTTTCTAGATGATTTGGTAGAAGTCAGATTTTAGAACTATTTTAAAATCTGTTCTTTAAATGTTTCAAATATTTTATTTAAATTATTTAACATACAGTATAAGTTCCAGGAGTAGAATTTAGTGATTCATCACTTACATACAACCCCCAGTGCTCATTACAAGTGCACTCCTTAATATGCATCACCTGTTTAACCCATCCCCCATCCACCTCCCTCCATTAATTCTCAGTTTGCTTCTATATACTTAAGAGTTTCTTTTATGGTTTGCCTTTCTATCTTTTTTTGTTTTTCTTTCCCCTATGTTCATCTGTTTTGTTTCTTAAATTCCACATCAGTGAAATTTGTCTTTCTCTGACCTATTTCACTTACCATAATACACACTAGCTCCAACCACCTCATTGCAAATGGCAAAATTTCATTCTTTTTGATGGCCGAGTAATATTCTATTGTATATACATATCACTTCTTTATCCATTCATCAGGTGGTAGACATTTGGGCTCTTTCCATAATTTGGCTATTGTTGATAAAGCTTCTATAAACATCAGAGTGCATGTACCCCTTTAAATAAGTATTTTTATCCTTTGGTTAAATACCTAGTAGTGCAATTGCTGGGTCATTGGTAGTCTTATTTTTACCTTTTTGAGGAATCTCCATACTATTTTCCAGAGTGGCTATACCAGTTTGCATTCCCACCAACAATGTAGGAGAGTTCCCCTTTCTCTGCATCCTCATGAACATCCATCATTTCCTGTGTTAATTTTAGCCATTCTGACAGGTGTGAGGTGGTATCTTAAAGTAGTTTTTATTTGTATTCCCCTGATGATGAGTGATAGTGAGCATCTTTTCATGTGTCTGGTAGCCATCTGGATGTTTTCTTTGGAAAAATATCTATTCGTGTCTTCTGTCCTATTTTAGAATCTCTATAGTCATATAAGATTATTTTGTGGAAGTCCTGTTCCTTTTGTTGTTGTTGTTTTGTTTTGGTTTTTGTTTTTGTTTTTGCTGCCCAATACCATACAAGCAAAGACTATAAGAGATAAACTTTGTGTACAGCACAATAACTTCTGTATTGATTCCAGGAACTGTCAGAGAAGTTACACAACTGTCACAGTAGAGAAAAAATTAGTTTTCCACCTTCCAGGTAATTTAGAGTTTGAAAATGTCTAAGGCTGGGGTGACTGGGTGGCACAGTCAGTTAACATCAATTTCAGCTCAGGTCATGATCTCATGGTTCATGGGTTCGAGCCCCCATCAGGCTCTGTGCTGACAGCTCAGAGTCTGGAACTTGTTTCCAATACTGTGTCTCTCTCTGCTCCTCCCCCACCCCTGCTCTGTAACTCTCTCTCAAAATTAAATAAACATTAAAAAAAAGAAAAAAGAAAAAAGAAAATGTCTAAGGCTTTGAGAAGAGTTACTGAAAAGAGTGATATTTCTATCTGATGGCTAATACTCTCCCTGCATAATGTATACTAGTCAGTAGATGAAAATTACAAAAACATAATTGGTTGTCTCTATTCACAGATGTTTTAAAGCAACTTTGACTGGATTTCTTGCATTTTTTTCATAAATTCCACCTTACTTGTGAAAAAAAATCATGTACTAAGAAAATTCTTAAATAGTGAGTTTACTGGACATTTTAAAACTAATGAAATATTAATTAACTCTGGAAATTCTTAAGGCACTATTTCCTCTTCTTACCTGAAATCTATTCTTAGATGGATTTGATGGGGAGGATAGAATGTTGGGCAAAAGGAATCAGAGGATTAATAATTTATAGAAGAACTCTTTGGGGCGCCTGGGTGTCTCAGTTGGGTAAGTGTCCAACTTCGGCTCAGGTCATGATCTCAAAGTTTGTGAGTTGGAGCCCCACATGGGGCTTAGTGCTGTCAGCACAGAGCCTGCTTCAGATCCTCTGCACCCCTGTCTCTCTGCCCCTCTCACACTCATATCTGCACGCACATGCAGGCACTCTCCTTCTTCTTAAAAATAAACAAATGTTTAAAAAAAAAGAACTTATCAGAAAAAATATTTTCTTTAGTACTTCACCAGCAGCTTTGTTTACAAAATAGGAAATAAATGCATGATAACTACCATATATTAGAAACCAAAGTATTGTATTTTTTTTTACTTTAAGTCACTTTGTTTAGTATTTACTCAATAAGACTCACTATCTACCATGAGCTAATATTGGATTTGAATACAACAGCTGCATCAAGAGGCTTAAATTTAAGTATTTCACACAGGAGTTATAGGTTCATTTTGACAACAACTCAAGTATTCAAATTCTGTAGTGGAAGCCTGGATGTATGTCCTGGGGTTAAGGAAGATAATGACTATTACTGGTAAGGGCAGGTGGGGAATATGAAAGCATTCACAGAGGAGAGCTAAGTGAGCTGGCACCTGACAGGAATAATACTTGTACTTAAAAGCACAGGTTCAAAAAGTAGCCTCACCCCCTGATTGGGATACATACATGGGCCAGGTATTTATTCACACTAGGCCTTTATTTCCTGCTCTGTAAAATGGGAATTCAAAAGTGTTTTCCTTACAGGGTTGTTCTGAAGATTAAATAAGAAAATTCATGTAAGGGGCTTACTAGGATGACAGAAAATTAGAAGCATTCAGTAAAACTTGGTTTTTAACATGAGGAGTAATTTTCCAAAGGCCAAGTAAAGAAAAACCCACATAATAGAAAGGTTAAAGAGAAAAATAATAGCACAATTTGAAAGAAAAGTGGTGATAATGAGTTTGAAATGTCAGGTTAGAATCATATAATTAAGGAAACTTATAAAACTGGCCAAGAGTTAGACTTTGTCCTTCTCCGCCTTACTTATTTTGCTTAGCATGACACCCTTGAGGTCCACCCACTTTGCTACAAATGGCCATATTTCATTCTTTCTCATTGCCATGTAGTACTCCATTGTATATACTGAAAATGAACCGAGGGTTAAAGGCGGAGGGGGAGGGGGAAGGGAGGTGGTGGTGATGGAGGAGGGCACTTGTGGGGAAGAGCACTGGGTGTTGAATGGAAACTAATTTGACAACAAACTATTAAAAATAAATAAATAAATAAAGTAAAGTAAAAAGTCAATAAAAAAGAGTTAGACTTTGGTGGGAACACACTGAATTATCAGATCTGTGTCTTAAATACATTGGAGAGGGCTAATTTTACTGAAGAGATAAAGATCTGTAAGGGTGCTCTGGTAAGTGTTCAGTAACGAAGGAATGTATTTGAGAGATAGAAAAAGATTTTGGGGCGCCTGGGTGGCTCAGTCGGTTAAGTGTCCAGCTTCGGCTCAGGTCATGATCTCACAGTTCGTGGTTTCGAGCCCCGCGTTGGGCTCTGTGCTGACAGCTCAGAGCCTGGAGCCTGCTTCACATTCTATGTCTCCCTCTCTCTCTGACCCTCCCCTATTCCCACTGTCTCTCCCTGTCTCTCAAAAATAAATAAAAGAACATAAAAATTTTTTAAAAAAAGAAAAAGATAGATTTTGATGACCAATCGAATATATGGACTAAGAACAAGGATTGCTCTGCCTCTAAGCATGTGTTTAGGCAACTATGTAGACTCATTTAAGTGAAATGGGAAGTTAGAAAACACAATAAATTTAGTGATGTAGGGGATAGGGAGAGACAGACTGACTGACAATCTTGTATCGAATACATATGGAAATATGTAACCAGCTCCTGAAAATGTAGAGCTGGTCCTCACATAAAACATCAGAAATGATAACTTAGAATTGGAAAGATAGGTAGTAATTACAGTTGTCAGAGAAAAAAATTATACATGGAGAGAGAATTAAAAGGAGGCAGCCCAGAGTACAGACTAGAAATAGGGGAAAATAAAAAAAAATTTTTTAAAAAGTCATGACTATGACAGAGAACACACTGAGGTTTGATGGGAGGGCTGAGGGATCAGCTAAATGGTGATGGGCATTAAGGAGGGCTCTTGGCCTGTTCAGCACTGGGTGGTATATGTAAGTGATGAATCACTAAATTCTCCTGAAAACAATATTACACTATATGTTAACTAACTAGCACTTAAATAAAAATTTGAAGAAAAAAGAAGTCATGAAGGAAATAAAGATCAGGAAGAGAGCCTGAGAGCACCTCAGAGGCCAGAGGAATAGGTGGTGAGGGATATGAGAATCCAGAATGATTTGAAACCTGTAGAGCAGTGAAGTAATATTACATTTGAAAAGTGGCTCCTGAATATGGCAACTAGGTAGTATTCTCAGTATATTAAGGTTTGTTAAAAGGGAACAGAAAACAAATATGATGGTTCAAGGATGAAGAAGTAAGGATTTGAGAGGACATCTAGGTTAGAATCCTGAGTCTACTCTCTATGACTTTGAATTATTGACTGAACCTCTCCAAATCTTTTAGGATTAAAAAATTACTTATTTAAAAAGTTGTTTGGGACTTAAATAGACCACACAAGCTAGTGCCTAGAATACAAAACATGCTTAATAAATGTTAATTATCTGTTATAATCATTATTCTTCTCTTTTCAATAATATTTGCCCAAGTCAATGACATTTTAAGACGAAAGAATTTGGGTTAATTCTTAATCCTTTTCCCTTCTCAATTCATTTTTAGTCTATCTTCTGATTTATGTGTCTCTTTCAATATATATTCATTTAATTACTTGGTTTTCATTTATCTTTTATTCAGAGCCTAACATAAAGCTGAACTTTATGATATAATAATGATAAAATGAGGTATAAAATATGTCCTTGACATTGTTATGAAGAAAAAAGACATAACTATACATTAAGTCCCAGGCCACAAAGAAACAGACTCCATGTTTACAATGAGGAAAAAGAACAGCCTCTAACATCAGGCTTTGACCTAGCATCACAGATAGGTCTTGGTGTCCCCCGGTTGCACATAAAAATTTCACAAAACATCAATATCAACAAGGTCCCTCTGTGACCATGATGGATCAAGACAAAATCAGGAACATTCTGCCATCATTCCTAAAAACAGACAAAACATGAACACTATTCAAACCACAAAAGTCCAAACATTCCAACTCCAGCTAATATGAGAGACTGCTGCTTAGTTTTCAATTAAGGTTTTACCTTAGTTGGCTCAATTTATACATAAGATTTGTTGAGATATCCCACATTAAATTTTCCCTGCTTTCTGAAATCTCCCAATTTAGAGTAAGGCCCAGCTTCATCAGTTCATCAAACTGTCCCAAAAATCAACCTATCTAAGCAGAATTCCTATTAAGTCCTTTTTAACGTCTTACAGAAATATCCCACAGTTGCCCCTGGAAAGCATTCACACTAAGTACAATTGGGTAATAAATACAATTTTCTTAACTACAGGTGTGTTCCTGGTAGTCTTTGGCTAGAAAGCATTGATAACAAATAGAAAATGACACTGTGGGCATGTGGTAAACATGTTTCAGCTTGGTAAGACTTTTGAATCAAACATGTTATTCAGGCTAGCTATCATAGATCAGTATTTCTAAGAATGCATGAACCATAATTTAGAATATATTCACACTATTGCATGAAGTCCTCTGATTGGTATTTGGTATTAGGCCTTGTTGGCTTACGACTTCATAAACTTTACATATTTCATTCTCAAATAATACTGCTATCCTTTCAGTGAATTGCAACAAAAACGGGTCAATTTTCTATGCGTTGTCATATATTGACAACAAAGACAAATATCCCAGCGAGGGAGACTAAACCTTTTGTCTGAGGCTTAAGGGAAGTTGACTCAATAGGAATGCATGTAACCTTAGAGCTGTAGCCACAAGATTTCTGAGTCTTGTATACTGATTAAGGATATCCATATTTACAAAATCTAAAGAATGAAGGAAAAAACAAAAGATGGTATGAATGGGAAAAAAAGAGAGAAAAGACAACTTCGGAGTAGGGAAGGAGTTAACATGCTAAATCACACCTATTTTTCCCCTGATTTCCTGTTCATTTTAAATTGAGTGCTTTTGGGATGCCTGGGTGGGTGGCTCAGGAGGTTAGGCATCAGCCTCTTGACTTCCTCAGGCTGTGATCTCACAGCGGTGGGATGGAGCTTCCTGTCAGGCTCCAGGATCTGCGCTGAGGGTGGAGTGTCTCTTTCTCTCTCTGCCCCTTCCCCTGCTCTCACGTTCTCTCTCATTAAAATAAAATAAGGGGCAGCACCTGAGTGGCTGAGTCAGTCCAGTGCCAACTTTGGCTCGGGAAGTCATGAGTTCAAAACCCCACATTAGACTCGCTGCTGTCAGTGCGGAGCCCGCTTTGGATCCTCTGTCCACTCCCCATCTCTGCCCCTCCTCTGCTCATGCTCTCTCTTTCAAATTATATAAACATTAAACAATAATAAAATAAAAAATAAATTGAGTGCTTTTCTTTCCTTCTCACATCTTCACTCTTTCTTTCACCCTTTTCAAACAACATGGAGTTTTAAATATCATGATGCAATGCAACTTTCTAGTTCCTGCTAATAAATGTATCTTCTATCATGACATATATTTAATAGTATACAAAGGAAGGTTCCATATTTTAAGACATAAATGGAATTAAGATTAAGAAGTAATGCTGATGGCTATACAAAGCATTATCAAAAACCCTAAAATGTTATTGTGGCTTTTTTTGTAATTTATTGTGAGATTGCTGTTAAAACTAAAATTATAAAATACTTATTACTTATATATAAAGTAATATTTCCCATACTGTCCAAATATGGTCTTACAAGTAAAATTTTTTCAGGTTAGTGAAAATAAATACAACATTAGTTATTATGTTGCTGATGCCTGAAACAAGTTAGCTACTTTACCAATATGCCTTTTGGGCAAACCACCCCAGTGATTCTGTGATTAACATAAATGCTGCACATAGGAAATTTTTGTCTTAATTTTCAGATTACATTATTACTTTCACATAGATTTTTCATCCTAACATCAATATACCAATGTTTTCTCATTTCTAACCAAGTATTCAAAATTAATCGACTCTCTGAAGCATCATGTTTAGTGACATGACAGTAATGTGTCTGCCATAACCAATCAGGTGAAACATCATTGTGAGGCAGGTGTTTCAAAGACAGTACTTTAAAAATTAATGAGCAAAGGGAGTAAAACATGTACATTTTCAACCTTTCTTTTCTTTGAAGGATCCAAAGAGGACAGATATGAAAACCCAGTTTTCTTCAAAGGTAGTTATTTAAATTTCAAATAGACTGTTTTAAATTGCTAAATTTTAGATAAAATTAAGTACCATGTAGTCATGTATCAATGTCTTTAAAAGTAAAAGAATATTCCTTCTGGAATCTATTTTTTAATATCAATTCCCTCCCTCTATGTATTATTGTTCACATTCAGTACCCATTACATCCTATCAACAACTCCAAATTGGTTACCCATCTCAGATCTTATATTATTAGAGGCACATGAATATAGCCACTCACAATGTATTTTTAGCTATTTAGTATGCTATATTGTTTTCTATCCTTTTATTATTAAACTTAGTTTAATATTTATTTTTGAAGTTCATTATTTTTGTAAGCAGCACACAGTTGTGTCCTACATTTTATCTAATCTAACAAGCTCTGCCCTTTGATTTTTACATTAAGCCATTTACATTTAGCCTGATTACTGACATAGCTAAGTATATACCTAATATCCTCCTATATGTGTTCTATTGGCTCCTTTTTTGTCTTCCATTTTCCTTTTTATTCTAGTTTGTCATACATTGTTGTTTTTATTATTTTTATTTATCTCCAATGTTGGGTAATCAAGTAAAACTGTGTATTATTTTACTGATTGTTTTAGAATCAGTGTTATCCATTTTTAATGTATAACAATGTATCTTTGAGTGATATTAACCACTTCATGTATAGGAACATTAAAAGAGTATACTTTATACTAGGTCTTCATTGTATAACTTCTCCATTTCTACTTTGTGTTCAATTGTCGTCATACATTCTACTTTCACATATGTTATAAATCCCAAATTCTTTATTATTTTGTTTAAATTGCCACTCATCTTTTAATGAGATTTAAATAAAAAGACACAAAGCATATATCCATCCATATAATTATCATGCCTGGTATTAATCAGTCTTTGTATAGATCTTACTTCCATGTGGCATTGTTTTCCTTCCTCCTGAAGAACTTCATTAAATATTTTAATGTGGATATGCTGGTGATAAATTATTTCAACTTTTATATGTTCAATAGAGTATTTTACCTCCTTTTATAAAAGACATTTGTGCTTGGTATAAAGTATAGCATGTAGAGAGTATGTCTTACCTAGTGCTTTAAACATGATCCTTAGACTCTCCACTTGCATTGTTTTGTCTGAAATCAGTTATCCTTATCTTTGTTCCTTCAATCATGATAGGACTTTTTCTCTGGCTCTTTGTAAGATCCTCTTTTTATCACTGGCATCAAGTAATTTAATTAAGATATGGCCTGCTTTATATTTTTCTTGTTTTATCAAATTTGGAAACCTTGTTTCTTCATTTTTTTCTGTTCCTTTTTCTTTTTTTTTTCTAGATATGCCATTTAAACATATATTAAGCTGATTAAGGTTCATCCACTTCTCACTGATGTTTCTTCATTGTTTATTTTCTTTTTTCTCTGCCTCTCACTGTAGATAATTTCCATTATGATTTCAAATTCAATATTTTCTCCAATATCTAATCTTGATTTCAATCTCTTCTTGTATTTTTCATCATATAGATTTTATCTATGACATTTTGATTGGAGCTTTATATCTTATTTATGTCAGAATATCTTTTTGAACATTTGAAATGCAGTCATAATAGTTTTAATGCCTTCCCTACTAATTCTAAAATAGGCATAATTTTTAGGTATGTTTAGATTGATTGTCTTTTCTGTCTATTATGAAGAACATTTTCTCTGCTGCTTTCTATGCCTTGTCATTTTGGATCAGATGTTTGACATTGTGATTTATCTTATTGTGTACTGAATAGCTTTATTTTACAACAAATATTCTTCAGTGTTATTCTGGAATGCACTTAAATATGTAGAGACTGCTTACTCCCTGTCTTGCTTTTAGGTAGGAGTACAGCACCATTCAATCTAGAGCTAATTACTCCACACTACGGAGGCAAGACATTTTTTGCACATTCTACCCAAATCCTCCTCTCTCCATTCCTCCCCTGCTTGTGCTCTTCAAAAATAAATAAATATTTTTAAAAATGTTGGTAATGCCAAGAATGTGGAGTATCTGGAGCATACAGATTTCCTGCTGGAATTATAAAATATAATCAATTTGGATAATTATTCAGCAGTTTCTTATAACTGAGATGAGTTATAATTCACTTGTTATTTATTTAGCAAGAGAGAAATGAAAACATATGTCCACAGAAGACTAATATAAGGATGTTAATAACAGCTTACTTAATAATACAGAAAATTGGAAACAATCTATGTACTCATCAACATGTGAATGCTAATATATTTACAAATGAAAATGTTACTTAATGATACAAATGAAATATTTAAGAAAAAAGTAGGTTAACCTAAAAAATTGTATATGATTGAAAGAAAAGGATACATACAGATATTAAATTCTAAGCTATAGTAACAGTGGTTTCTTGGGGTAGAGAATTAAGTGCAAGTATTTGTGAGGGAAATTTCTGGGGTAACGTCTATATTCAACTTATTGATTTGGGTGACAATTACATGAATATCTATATTTGTCAAAATTTCTCAATCTAATACTGAAAACTTGAGCACATTATTTTATCTAAATTAGGACAAAAAAAATTTAGCTACAAAGTTTTCACTGTAGATTTGGAACAACTCTGGTGGCTACTATTGTTGATATTCATTAGATATATAACTTTTAATTAATTTTAATCTTTAAAACATCTTATAGAATTAACATAGTATTTTAAAACTCCTACCTGCCATATATTGTCGGTAAAAATCAATAGCAGGTCATTTTCAAATATTCTATAAGATAAAATAACATTCAAGCAAAATATACACATAAAAAAAATCACCATTCAAAGGCATTATTTCCAAGGACTTTTATTTATACTCCATGCTTTACTGCTTGACATCTATTGTCATTTTTTTAGATCCACTCTCTTTCAAACACAGTGTTCAAAACATAATTTTAGATTTCCCATATTTTGAGGTCAGCCTCAGCGCACACAAAAATGTGCATGTCTCTCATACTGTTTAGGAAAATGAAGCGTTTTTCTGGGAGGACAACTAAAATTGTTGCTAATTTTACATCAATATGTTCCCCTTTGAGATGAAACAATTGTTATATTATGTACTGTTTACCCTTAATGTGAGAACAAAAAATGAAATATTATTTACTTGTAACCTGAGACCAACAAAACCTAGATGCCCACCTCGGTATTTGGAGACACACTGTCACTGAGATTCCCTGGAACCCCGGGGTCTAACCTGTCTTTCTGGTCAGACACCAGCTTGCCCATTGCCTTTGCAGGATGGTGACTGACTCTTCCTCCCTAATCCACAAGTGGGAGTGGGGGGTGCACGAGAGAGGGGGAGAAGAAACCATGCTTCTAGATTTATCTCATAAATATTCTTAAACTGCTAGCCTAAAAACTTAGAAAACCAGGAAAAGATTTAGAACCATTCTAAAACTATTTATCAATATTTCAGTCATTAACTCTTTATGGCATAAAGTTTTTTATGCCTATGGCTTTTCAACTCTGAGTTTAACTGCACACCGGGTAGTTTTGAATTCTTTTATTTTTCTTTCCCCTCTCAGAATGGCTCATGGTAAAATTGCTATCAAGCTGAAATTTAGGTCAACTATTGACAGGCATGTAATAGGTCAGTGGCTTATGAAAATGGTAATAATCACTTTTTGAAACTTATCACCATAAACAATAAATACGAGCTTGTCTGTTGTAGAAACCATGTTTTATTCTCCTATTCAACTTTCAAGAGCTTCTGATACAGAGCTGAATGCATTGACTCTCTTGATGTTTTCTGATATAAGCATTTATATACAGACTGCAAAACTGGCCTCAAATTTTCACGTTCTCTGCTTACTCTGCCATTGCTATATAACTTTGCAGTGTTCTGTCATTCTGATTCTAGGCCTAGCTATGTGAGCTCCTTAATATAGTGGGATGTTAGCAAAGGTACATACAGTGGATTGAGAAATGCTTACACATTGTCTTCTTATGCTCTTATGAGTTTGCCCCACTTCTGTGAATATACCAAGAACAGCCAAAACAGATCCCAGTTTATCTCAAAAGAAAAAAAGTTAGGGATTAAAAAGCAGACTATGATGGTCACCCTAGCAACCTACATCAGCCAATCGTCAGTCAAACTCTACGGTTTTGATCAAGCCCAGCCTCGATCAGCAGAAGCATCTCGCCAATCCCCAACTGACTCCAAATGTGCAATTAATCAATGTTCATTGTTCTATGTTGATGAGGTTTTATAGTGGCTTGTTACTCAGCATTACTGTGGCAATTGATTATTCATACAGGTGCAAAGACATTCAGGTATATTTTTTATTTTATAGGAAAAAAATTTTTTCTAATAGAAAAGATAAATCTCTTTCCATATTTTGAAACATTTATTTGCACTTAAATGATCTAAATTCATGTCTCCACATTAATCCAAATTCCAAGTATGTCCTAAAGTGTCAACTACATAGCAACTATTGAAAATGGAGAGAAGCCTACAAATATTCCAGATAGGACTGACTGAAAAACAAAGGAATAGCAATCTAGTGAGGGAAAAAAAAAAAAAACTTCAGTGAGTAGCCATACGGTATACAGTTGTCCACAAATAGACCTGTGTAGAAAATAATGCGTGTTTCCTCTGCTGCTCCAAAGAGACTACAGCCAAATCTGTGTAGGTGTGTATCCTAGGAAGATAGCTATCAGATGATATAAGTACTACATATTTAGGGCTCTAAAAACAAAATGTTCTCAGAAATTGCATTGAGTAGATGCTTGCCCAAATCAGGAATAGCTTCAGTAATCCAGGTCCATTTTTTTTTAAGCTATGAGGTAGAAATCTCAAAATACAGAGGGTCTAAGAGAGAATTCAGGTACTATGCTCAAAACACTATAATGCAAAGTTCAAATAATAGCATACCATATCAGATATAGATGATCAGATGAATTCGGGTTTTGCCTCAAATCAAATATCTGCTTTAAGGAGAATGAAGGTGTTTTGTTTTTTAAAATCTTCCCCAGGGCAGAAATGATTGGTAATAATGTCCAATGCAAGTTCCATTATCTCTTTCAAGGTGCATTCCAAGCTAATTAATTCAAAAATAAAGATCTAGCAGGTACAGTTTTTCAACAAACATTTTTCCAGGAATTTGTAATATTTGCAAAGTTCCATTTGCTGTAATTAGAACTATATTTCTGAGAAAAGTACCGAAAGATGATGATGCTATTTAGTGGATAACTGGAATTAACAGTCATATCTTCTTTCATATTTTTCCCTGAGATAAAAATAAAATACAAGATGAGATTTAAGAAACTACAGCACTATATGGTCAAATTAATTTTTTAGGAATATTTTTCTTTTTTTAATATTTATGTATTTTTGAGAGGGGGTAGGGACATAGAGAGAGGAGGACAGAGGATCCGAAGTGGGCTCTGCACTGACAGTAGAGAGCTCGAGGCAGGGCTGGAACTTACAAATCATGAGATCATGACATAAACCTAGACCAGAGGCTTAACTGACTGAGTCACTTAGGCGCCCCTTGTTAGGAATATTTTAAAACCTATTCATTCAGGTAAGAGGTGGGATTGACACCATCCCTAAGATTTTAAATTTTTTACTTTAAAAATAGGTTAGAGTCAAATACATAAGCATCATATTTCACTTTTAAGGAATACCAAATAGATGACTGTGTACTTATGTGATCTATTTACCATGGAAAAAAAGGTGTGATGTCGAATCTTTCCTGGATGTCCAAGTGAGACTTGTTCTACTTTCTTTATAAGCAGGGCTTAGTCATGAAGATCTGGTTGTAATGAAAGGCATCTTAAAGATGCATCTGTGTAAGAATAAAAAAATGGAGCTGAATAAGATCGAGATGTGGTCACGATGAGAGAGGGAGGATAAATTTCTACTTAAACTATCATTGGCAGTTCTAACTCTTAGGAAACATGCATTTCACGGGAATGCTTCTGTGCTGACAATGTACTGAAAGTCTCCACTTAGCTCTATTTTAGTATGCTCTGGCAAATAAGAATATTCACCTTACCTCCTATGCTGTACTCACTTTGCTTTCAAGTTTTCCAAATACTTTGGAGCATCTTAAATATCTATTCCCTTCTCAAAACATAATTCTAGATCTCAAAGAGAACAGGAGATAGCCTTACCTATGTACAGGTCTTGAGTTCTGGTTGAGAATAAAACCAGTGCATGAGATGTTAGACATCGAGAGGCCTTGTTGATATCCTCAAATATCCTGCATGAAGAAAAGGCAGTTGACTGCCCCTTGGACTGCCAGAAGAATATAAGAGATGTTGATGACAAGCCATGACCCAAGTGGATTGGGAGATCATGTTAAGGGAAGGCAACCCAGCATCACCAAGAGCACATGGTGGATGGTGGATCCACTGACAAGGGCCAACGTGAAGAGGTGCTAGTGACTCACATTCATGGTTGGGTAATTTTATTTCTCATAAAATGCCACTATAGAATGTGTGTGGATATATTCTTTCATGAAATTTCGCCATATCATGAAAGTGTAGGGGAACACAGCATGTACAACAGAGGGGAAAAAAGGTAAAGAGAAGAAAAGTCTGAATTTGACTATGTATATTTCTAAAATATACTGTATTATCAACAAATATTCCTGGAAGATTTTAGAAAGTTTTTTGCCACTAAGTGCAATGGGACCCAAGACAGAGATTAAGCTCAGTTTTCAGAAAAATTTAAAAAGCAGTATTTCTTATATTACTGAGTGTGTGGTCTATAAAAATGTTGAAATACTTTTAAATATTGTATTTTTTTATTTAATACAGTTCTGGGAAGTTATATACCCATTTCTAGAAAATAATATATATTTAGTATGATATGCACTTAGCTTATTGGCTAGTGATATGAAAAATGATAAAAATTCATTGCTTTCTATTCCTTGATTTCCATAATGTTCTTCCCAGAGTCAACACTATTAACTATAATTGAAGTAGAGTGCTGTAATCACAACAAATCCCTCCTTCCAATTTATCATTCCTTTACTTTTTAGAGCCTCTCATCTTCTCCACATGTAATAGGGAGAAAAGGAAATAAAACTAAAATTATTAAAGTTCAAAGGGAAGATGTTTAAGGGAAAGAAATTTAAACAAAATGGAACCTCTGATCATGGGTGAATGAATAGGGTCACAGACATTACGGACTTTATTTATATGAGGAAAAGAGTTGGGCGTCTCACTGTATTAGAAAACCTGAATCAAAGTGTCTTAAAATAATAAGCTGATTTATTATTTCACAGAAACAGTATGTACTATGATAGAGCAGCTGTAGGGATGGTTTATGGAACAGTATGTTGTCAAGGATGCAGGCTCATTCTTCTTCCCTGTCACCCTCAGCTTTTCGGCTTAGTTATCTCAGAATCAGAAGATGGTCACTGCAATCCAGAGGATTACCTACAAAAGTATTTATGTCCTTGGGGCGGATAAGTGATTCCGTTTGTTAGGAATCTCTTTGATTTCACCTTAGGTCATGGTCTCAGGGTCCTGTGATCCAGCCCCACCCCACATTGGTCTGTGTGCTGACAGTACGAGGCTGCTTGGGATTCTCTCTCCTCTCTCTCTGCACCTCCCCTGCTTACATCCTATCTCTGTCTCTCACTCTCTCTCTTTCTCTCCCTCTCCCTCTCCCTATTTCCCTCTCCCTCTTCCTCAAGATAAAATAAATTTAATTAATCAATAATTAATTAAAATAAACTTTAAAAAACCATTGTGTCCTGTGAGAAAACAGAAAACCATTTCTTCCTAAGTTCCTCAGTCTGTTCCTTTCCCTTTTCTCCCTCTCCCTCTGTACCCCAACCCCTCTCCAATGGAAACCCTTGCCTGGAGCCTTTTAGTAAATTATGGCACATAGTTCTGCCTAAACTACAAAAGGAAGGAAAGGGAATCGAGTTTCCCTAAGTGAGGGGCAGGGGAAAGAGTGGTAGAGAATCATGAGAGAAGGATGGTTTGCTGAAGGGTAGCAATGTTCCTTTCTTTGAATTTGAGAGTAATAAAGGCTACTGTGTTTGCTGTATACACAAATGTGGGTAACTGCTGGTAAAACCTGTTCCGTGTTTAAAGATTCCTTGGAGGGGGTGGGGGACAACAACATTATATAAAGTAGAAATTGTGTAAAGGTTCAAGGAGGACAAGCAATTGTACATTTGGATTGCCAGATCATAACCGAAAGACACATTACATTCTCTCTGGAAAGTATAGCAATAGCAATTATTTCAAGAGGCAATAGGAAAATGAGTATACAGCCATTTTCAATTGCAGCTCTGCTAACAATCCAACAAAATTAGAGTTATGAGAAACAGTTCACTATCAGGATTCACATAAAAGAACAAATAATGTTAATATACTAATATAAGCTTATTAACATACTATCTAACTTAATGATTAGCACTCACTCACTAAACCATTAAAAAAGGACTCATTGAAAGACACATGCATTTAATATTTTAGTATATCCATATTGTATTGTGAAAAGAGACTATAATTTTTCATTAATTTCCTTTGTTTAAGGCAAAAAATTGCTTTGTATATTAAATAAAAGTATTCAGGGATGACACCTACAGGTGAGGAAATAATACACAACTGCTATGTTGAATATTATCTTAAAGTGACCACATTCTAAATGAGATCTCCAAGCTTTTGATTTGGCAGAAGAAAGTGGTGGAAAAAAAGTGGAAGCTGAATCATTCAACAAACAAGCAAATAGTTGATTATTACTCTATTGGCATTTTTGGTCATCTGAAAAATAATATTCAATTTTTTAAAACAACAATAATAATAGAAAACTCAATTGCATGGAAAAGACATAATGAATGCCTAATGAAAAAAAATCCCTTACTTACTTGATATTTTTACCAGGATTCCCAGGTAGAGCCTAACTACATTTAACACCTACTAGCAAGGTTAGGTCGTATACTCCTGTGCAGTATTCCTGAGTAAACAGGCATGAGATAATATTCCAGTGGCTCTTAAACGGCAAGAAAATAAATTAACTTAGTGTGTTGGAGAATCTCAAATTAGGCCATAATTATTAAATATGTTATAATACTTTTATTTGCCTACAAGGGGGAAAACTGTTTTCATTAGAAATTATTGTTTAAAGCTAATAAATTGTTATAATACAGAAACAAACTCCTTTATAAGAGAGGCCAGGAAGAGTGAACCTATAAACAAACATGAGTTTCAACTTTTATGGGACACATTTCTTTAAAAAGTTTGTAGGTCTGTTTCTATTATATGAGACTAGAGAAAAAACAAAACAAAATAAAACTGTAATTCCAAACAAAAAAACGCTTTTTACCCCAATGGGGATAAGGAGAAGACATAACTTTTAAAAATATATAGTAGAGCTACTCAGAAAGATATCCAGTGGACACAGACTTTTTTCTTAATGACAAATTCTGCTAATGCATGCATGTGATCAAGGACTACTACAAAAGACTAGCATGTATTTATAAAAATGGCAAGAAGCAAGAAAACAAAACACTGAAGTTTTATTTGGCAACAAAATGGTAATATAAAATGTCAAAGATAGAAAAATTTATTTTTTTTCATTATGTGAATATCGAAAATTCCAAGAATGTTCTGGACCACTTTTTGAAAACTGGTGAAGTAGTACTATAAGAAAGCAAAGAGGAAAAAAAACAACTCACTGTGGTCACAGAAAAACTGCCACTGCTGAGTTTGTAAATTATGACAACAGAGACATCACGAGACAGAACTGGGAGTCTTAGGCACTAGTGAATTCACTGTCACCAAACATGTTCAGTAATAGATAGTATCAAGCAAAATGTGAATTGTTAAGCTGGATGAATTTTGAATTTCCTTCCAATGTAGAAAATCTTTGACACTAGCTTGATTGTTGACTTGGTTTTCTGAAATAATTAGGGGTATTATCATCTGCAAAAAGAGCAGTTTCCAAGCTCCCCAGGCAAACACACATAATGTCAATTTTTCTCCATCTTAAACTAGGAAATTATCAAAATTAAAGTGTTTCTTAAGGTAATTTGCGATCCTCAAAGGGTTGCTTACTAAACAGTAGTGGGCAAAATGTTTGTCGGTCACTGAGAATCACATATTTTACAGGAGCAACAGACTACAAAATGACAATATGCCTGAAAATTCTAAGATAGAGAATCTGAGATTGCATATCC
The DNA here is from genome assembly GCF_006229205.1 of Suricata suricatta. Classification (NCBI taxonomy): domain Eukaryota; kingdom Metazoa; phylum Chordata; class Mammalia; order Carnivora; family Herpestidae; genus Suricata; species Suricata suricatta. The sequence goes on from NC_043702.1 coordinate 47,710,152, forward strand.
TGTTTGAATAATAAGTGGACTCTATGTGGAATCACAATCCCTCATAGATTAGAACTTGTTGTTCTAGGAATACTATTCATCTGTAAGTGGAAGGAGGATAGTCACAAAATGTTCAAGTGCTTTTCAAGGGGCACTGCCATTCCGTAGTGAGAGTAGGTGTGATAATATCACTAAGGTACAGACATGGCGATAGACTTAGTCTTCCTACTAACAAGAACAGGAATGGACTTCAGAAACCTGACACAGGAATAGGAATCGGCTGAATCTATAAAATGGTTCTGAAATAACATTTTCCCAGTAGTTTATGGAAGCTTCACCAAATCAATAAACCAAGAGCGCCTACCTCCTGCAGAATACAAAATCACACTAGTCCCTTTTTCTACAGAATTCTAGGACTCCAGATCCTAAAAAAAGCACTGGCATATCAGATCCACTTTAACCTATATTCAAAAGAAGAACAGTATTTGGATTTTTCAGACACATAACTGCTGCCAGCTGTTATTTACATGGTTCCCTATTTACACTTTTCCCTACACAGAGTAGCTGTTCTTCTTAAATTAGAATCCTCTGCAAAGTTTCCCTTTCTGTTCTATAGATAATTCTGTCAAACACCATCAGGGCCACACCTGGCTAATTATTGCAAACACACAGGATCTTTTCAGTCATAATTTCATTTCACGTGTTTATGCTTTGCAAAAGCACATTATTTTTTTAGCATACCATCATCCTGTTCCTTCTCATTTAATCCTAATCCTTACCCCATATTCGTGCTTTTTTTTTTCATGATATTCAGGATTTCCAGAGGTATAACTAAGAAGAAAGTTCTGTCTTCTATTTTTAAATTTGGCAGCAAATTAGAGAATCTAGAGCTTACGCTGGTCACATTTTCCTTCGATGTTATTATTTTTGGCACACCTGTAATGTCAGTGAGGGCAGGAAGCAGGTCTCCTGCACCACTGCATGCCAGAGATGACCACAGTGCCCGCCATTCAGTATGTCATCAATGGATATTTATTGATTAAAATGACAGATAAATGAACAGCCAAAAAAATGAATACTAAATAATCATATCAATAAAAATAATGGAAATTGATCATCTATACTACTTTTTTTTAACAGGTCTTATTTGTTAAACAACCTAAGTATCCCTTTGTTGTGTATAAAACGGACTCTATCCTAAGAGGAATTTACATCTTGTCACGCCCACGCATCCCCAAGAGGAAATAACAAAATCTGCAGTTTTTATTGTTTATTTGGTGAAAATTTTATCATGATATTTATACAGACCAACCTCTATGCAATACAGAAATTACTTATATTTCTGTTCTCTCTCTTGTACCTTTACATTGTATCACTTAACAAATTATGATGAAAGGAAATACAGAGTAAATTACTATATCTTGCCATATCCCAGCCAATGTCTTTTTAAAAAACATTTATTTAATCCTATTCTGTGTAGGTATTACTCCACAGGATAACATCTCGTTTAGTCTTTAGAAAACGACAGTAGTCAGCAGGGTCTCAGGACCCCTTTACACTCTTAAAAATTATTGAGAACTCCAAAGAACTTTTGTTTATGGGAACTATGTCAATATTTGCCATATTCAAAATTAAAGCCGGTAAATGTTTAAAATGCTTATTAATTCATTTAAAGTAACAATAAACGCATTACAGATTAACAGCACATAATTTATTAAGAGGACTTAAAAATAAAATAGTAATAATGACGTAACTAGTTTACATGTTTTACAACAGCTTTAGCTTCTGGCTAACTAGAAGACTGCCGGGCTCTCCTATGTGCTTCTACTTTCAGTCTATTGTGATGTTACATGTAATAGAGCCACTGGAGAATTCCACTGTGCATCTTGAGAGAAACGAGAGTAAAAAAGGCAAAAAAGAAAAAAAGTCTTAGTATTATTATGAAAAGAGTTTTGACCACAAAGATTCATGAAAAGGGTCTCTGAAATCTGCCAAGTTTCCCAAATCATGTTTTGAGAATCTTTGCCCTAAAATTACTTTTGAGTAGATATTGCCACACTTAACCTGTGAGGAAACTGCGGCTTGGTGGGCTTAAATGACTTGCCAAAAATGACAAAGTAAGCGATGGATATAGACTTAACCACCAATCTCCTGATTCCAGGGCTGGATTTAATCCCAGTTACCACA